>NC_044355.1:10965989-11266823 GCF_007364275.1 Archocentrus centrarchus | reverse complement strand
CATAGTAATAATCACCAGCTGACAAGTCTGCCTAAATCTAATATTACAAAGACATAGTTTAAAATGACTTTATTTCTTATTATCTTAAGAAGAATTCATTTGAATTTAGTTCTACTTAAGATAGTCAATAACGACAACTTTATGCAGCATCACTGTAAACATATTTGGAATCTGGTTATTAGAGATGAAACATTATCAAAGTTTCTCTCTCTGTAGCCACCAGTGGAACAAGTAAAATGTAGCAAGAAACCCTCTGAGTATACTGGTTAGAGCAAGGGTGTGTTTGACGTCTATGAATTTTTTACTTGTTGAGAATAAATGTTTCATTTTTTTCCCCAGACATTACATAGTCTTGCTTAAAGATTACAACATGCCACAGAGGTTGATGAGCTAACATATTTAAGAAAAACTAAATGGCATACTGTACATGGTGTAAAGTTAGCTTGTTCAAATGCATGGGTTACTTAGCAGAATCACTAAACACACACACACACACACACACACACACACACACACACGTGAAATTACATGGCTGTCTGCTTGTGGTGAGTGCCCAGGGCACATAGGAAACCAACTCTACTGGGTGCACTGGTCATCTGGCCTTCAAGCACAGAAGAGCCAATTAGCTCAAGAGCTCAGCTCCACTGGGTCACATTCAACAGTACTCACTATGCAAATTACAGAGAAGGAGTTCAGTGTGTAAGAAGGCACAAACCCATATACACACCTTCATGCTTTAAAACACCACTGAGGAGATAGCCAGATCCTTTCTGGGGCCTCAAAGAAAGCCAATGTGTCAACCTTCTCCATTCTTCTGCACTAATCTTTGTTCTGTTTAAAACATAGTGCAGGTGTGAGAATTAATGCCAGGGATATTTCCTCTCTTCAGAGTAATTTATTTAGGTGAAGCCAATGTTCTCAATCCTCTTATGGTATAAAGAGATTACATTTTCAGCTAAAAATCTACATTACTAGCTGGAATTAGCAGTGCTGTGAGCCACTGCAGTGACAGTCTTTCAGTGTGTATGAAAAACCCCACGACCAGAGCCCGGCAGGCCTGATAACAGCCAGTGAGAAGAGTGAAACAGAAAGCCCCAAATGAAACACTAGCAAACACCAGCCGCCACCACGCAAACATGCAAAAGTGCGGAACGACAGGGAGCTGCAGCATGAGATAAGATTCCCACTGCAACAGTCATGAGGAAAACCTGCTTTCTGCCTTTCTCCTCTTCCTCACTCACACTATTTCTCCAAGCACAAATTCCCTCCTTAACCTTTCATTCTTGCCTTGTCTCCTTCCTTTCCTTTGCCCACTTTTCATCCTCTCTAGCTCTCTATTCTTTCCGTCGTCTCTTTAGCTGCTTTGCTGCCCAAAGAGGAGCTGAGCCATGGATTCCCTGAGCCAGCTGTCATGTTAAAACTTTAATTCCAGCTAAATTTCACACTCAGAGGCTTCATCTTTGGTTGAAGGAACATTAAGAGCGAAGCCTTCAGATCAGATTAAGATACATAATGCATGGAGTAGAAAAAGTCAGGGGGAGGAAATGACTTCATTGACTTGGTCTAAACATTTTGACTTCCTTTACTCATCCCGGATGCTCCACTTCTATGTGCTTCTGACAACATAGAAGTGGATGAATTTTCATTTAATTTTCTCTCTGCAGCTGCTGCAGACACACAAAATCCTTTCCACTGCCAAATTGCTCAGTCATCCCAACACCAAAACACGCACAGCCACATACTCTAACCCCGAATACATATCTTACCCTTCTATTACTGCCCCAAATATGAGAACAGTAAACATGCTCTCAAATCAAGACTCATGCAGATGTACACACATACAGAGACACACACACATGTGATACAGTGAGAACTCCACTCACACAACAACATCAGAATAAATCCACTTAAGATCAATAATTCACATTTCTTAAAACGCTTTAATTCTCTATAGAAAACTGGAATGCAATTTCCCTCCCTGCTTTGTCGGAAAAGTTTGAGAACGACCAGACGCTCGGGAAGCGGAGGCATCACAGATTATAAAGGCATGCTGTGCTGAAAATGGGACATTTGAGGAGAGAGGAGAGGAGAGGAGAGGAGTTGTGCATCACTACGCAGAAATGATATAATAGAAATAACTTATAGTAAACATTATGTTTCATATGTTATGTATGTCTTATCAGAATTGCACGTCTCATGATGTATTCGTGAATGTGAATCTTTTAGCTTTTTTTCATATAATACACTTATAAGAATTAACTATAAGTCAAGTAAACATGCATTTTGTGTGAGAAAATGCAAAAGCTGCAACGCATAGCTCATAATATGAGATATACCATATTAGCCTCATGAGACCTAAATATTTAGCATTGATAGGAATCTTGTTTTTTTTTTGTAGCTCTTTTCTTTATGGGTAAAAAGCCCCATCTAAGAGGTAATTATAGAAAGAGAAAACAAGAGTCTGGGTTATAAAGCATGAAAATCAAGCACAGGGATATGAGAAGAGAGATACGAAAAAGGGACAAGGAGGACAAAATAAATTAAAGAGCATTGTGGAGGTAAATGTGGAGTTTAAGGGTGTGTTTTGTTGTTGTTGTTGCTGTCCTGCTAATTGGGAGTCTGTTTTCACAGTGTACCAGTTGAGATAGGAGTTGAAGTGGTGTGAAGCAGGAGCCACAAACCTATAACTGTCAAGTGGCCTTTCAGACACACTGCACAAACTGACAGCAGAGAAAATTGGAAAAAGGGTGGAACGGGAAACTATGCTGTCGTTACAGAACCAATTACAAGTTTGTGCTGGTGCAAGGCTACTGTACGTGTGCGCGCGTGTATGTAGCTACACCACCCCTAGTTCAGAAGATATCAACTAAGGGCTAAGGTGATTTACTGGGAAATGAAAAAAATATCCTGAAGATCACAGTTAGTGTTTTTCCAAATACTTGCTGTCACAAAGAAATCCAAAGAGGATATAGATGAATAGTTTTATATCCTTCACACATACCCCTTAAAGCATATTACAATGCCTTGAATATCTATTGTTTCTTGATTAATGTATTGCATGATTTCATTTAAATAACTAATTAATTAACTACTACAATGCATGATGGACCCTCTGCATCAGATTCAGCTTTCTGTCTGAAGAGATTTTTTAACAGGATGTCTATCTGTAATATACACACATACACACAGGAAAAGAGAGAGCGAGTGAGAGAGAGCTGCCTGTTAGGCAATTCCTGTCTGTACCAACTTTATGAGTTTCCCCTAACACAGTGCACACAGGGCTATAAGACATGTCAATTAAAAAAGATTTCAGTTGAAAGATTTCCCTCCCTTAAAGACATCCTGGGATTTCTATGGTTGTCCCACCAGTGGGTATCATTAACACACAGGAAAGCCATTTTTTTTCCTTTTGATCTGTTCAATAAAAATTCACAGACAAAATATTGAAACTTGCACTCATTATGCTTGCTTGTTAAATTGAAAATTCTGGTATAAAGGGGTTTGGACACTGGATGCATATATGGTAAGTATGACAACAATGTAGTGAGCAAGAGATCTCTCAATGCCTTCAACTTATTCAACTTATTTTATCTAAGTTTGTAAAGACACTGTCGGGGACTACCTGTTTTTATGCTGATCTGCTCACACATGAAATGCATTCAGACCCTGTTTTGTAGAAACAGACAAATACTGCTTTGTGTACTTAGTCAAAGGCATATATATGTTAGGTTAATTGATGATTTTAAATTAGCTGCAGGCATGAATGTGAGTGTGAATGACTGTGTTACGTAGATCTGTGACGGACTGGTGACTTGTCCAGGGTGCGCCCCGCCTCTCACCCTAAGTCAGCTGGGTCCAGTGCTCCTGCAGCCCTGCTGAATAAGCTGCTAAGAAATTGGATGGATGTGGAAATACTATTCATTCCGATGTATTTCCTAAAGAATATATCCACCACTTATATGTTGGAAGGGTGTCTTTGATCAGCATCACAGCTAACCCTTTACATTCTGTGGAATATTTCAATGTACTATACATCAATAGAATCTTCATAACCCTAATTTTAATGCTATGTATGAAGAAAATCCATAGTAACTACAGAAAGTAGCTAAAAAGTGCATTAACCCACAAAGAAATTGAAAATAGTTTTTTGTATTTACATATTTTGCTAGATACAGAAATGCCATAACTTTACATGCTAATGAAAATGATAGCACACATGGAATACGTTTTGTTGGTTGCGCTTTTTTACATGATTTCTGTGAACCCGTTTGAGGAAGGATACAGTGATGTGGGACACGGTGAATGCATGATATCTAAGTGTAAATTCTCTGGTTTTATATGCAAAAAGAATTATTGCTCTATAGTATGCGGTTGCATATTCAACCGGCATTTAAAAACAAATGCAATTGGGAGCGTCGGCAAAGGGCCTTAGTAGCAGATCCAGCTTTCCAATTACAAGTAACTGACTCATTATCCTCTAGCCAATGCTTAAAAAAAACATCACCTGACAAGAACATTAATGTAGATACACCAGTGATGCTGTGTTTTAAATAGCTGTGCATAAATCTAACAGTGATAAACCTAAGAATCAAAGTCCAAGCTTTGTGCATGGCAATGTAAGGACACAGATAGGCCAAAAATATCACTGCACACTTGCTGTTGACTCTTGCTCTGCTCTCACAGACAATGAGCAGAGCGCATCCGTAGGTTTACGAAAAACTGAGAACATTTGCGTTCTTAAAGTTTTCTGAGGCATTGGATGACTGCTCATTAAAATACTGGTACCCAGCCTTGATTATGCACTTCAAAGTAATTTCACACAGAGATTTGTCCAGATTTACCTCACCACGTTCGGCAAATCTAATGATAGTACAAATTTGTTGGAAGTAATTAAATTCAAAATGTAATAATAAAACTTCTCATTGCAAGTGCTGCAATCAAGTCTCAACTCTGTTTGATTAAAACACGAGTCCTCCTAATTTTGTTGTAAAGTTCTATAGTGGACTAACTTTGACAACCTAATAACCTAACCTATAGCCAGCTTAATGTAATGCTTGAAAAAGACTGCTATGTGTGTGTGCAGGGCCTTAAAAGAGAAATGGAGAAGCCAATAAGATAAAAGCACCTTACTCCCATGTATCTTTACAGGGTGATGAAGATGAGTAAGAGACTTGAGAAGACTTGGCTAATGAGATCTCAGCCACAGTTCTTTGGAAGTGTTTCTTTTTTCACCCCTCTGTAAGAATAGACTCTCTGTGAGAATAGACTCTCCCTCTGTGTGTGTGTGTGTGTGTGTGTGTGTGTGTGTGTGTGTGTGTGTGTGTGTGTGTGTGTGTGTGTGTGTGTGTGTGTGTGTGTGTGTGTGTGTGTGTGAAAGATAGAAAGATTTCTATAGATCATTGTACACTGCTGAATAACTTCCTATACCAATTTTAATTTCACTTCTTTGAAATTTTGAGGGGTTCTTTTTATCGTGTTCTGTGTGAAAAATATGAAAACCTCTTCTTTATTGATTTTTTTTTTTGCTCCAAACTGCAGCAGCTGCACTTCGTCAGGTGAAGTGAAATATATCTCAAACAGTCTGTTAACGATCTTTGTCAAAACATTCCTGCTATAAAATATGTAACTGAACAAAAAAACTGTCAAACGCTGTACGTGACCCAAGTTGATGTAAAGCTAGAGAAAATAAAGTAAGTACATATGTGGACATGAGTACTGCATTTAATCGCCTGAACTCCTGTCACTAAAAATTCTGGCTGTGACCTGCACAGAATCACCTGTCAACCGCTAGTTTAAGTCAAATTATGAGCATCTTTGTATTAAGTAGGTATATGAAAACATTTACTGGTCTAAACAGATTTGTTCAACTGATCACTAAGGTATAATTCTTTCAGCCTGTGAGCTTTTGTGTCCCTCTTTCCATACAAGACCTTGAACAGATTTACAGACCAGTTCAAATCACAGAATCGTGCGAGAATTATCTGAGAGGACGACATGTTGTTACTGCCAGCAGCTCTAACCGATGTTCCCTAAAGCCTTAAACTTTGTTACCGACAAAAAGAAAAACTTAAAATAGCTACCAATCCCATCAGCTTTAAACTGGTAATACTTCTTTGTTGCCTTTATTCAAACGTACAGTACACATCACCATTAAGTGGTACACACAACTCACAAAGAAAAAGGCCTAATCCTCATGTGGCCCTGTGTTCATCTATTTGTTTATTTGCCCAAAAGTCTGTAAAAACTTTAAAAATTGTGGTCTTGCTGTGCAGCGCTTTGTCCTGCTACAATTAATCCCTCTAAATCCCAGCCCTGGATGTCAACATCAGAACCTCTGAATGGGGCAATGGCAATGTTCATGCAAAGTTTCATTAAGATTGGTCTACTCTTCTAAGAGGAGATGGAACATGGAAACATTACAGTATGATTACAATTAGGTACTTTTACTTGTGCGCCATACATTATAGTGGACGATATATGCTGATGTCATAAAACAACACTTAAAGACATCATATCAGGGTCATTTGTGCTTTAAAAAATGGTAGTTGTGGCTGGGGTTCAGTCTTGTCAAATAAGAGTATAATTCCTTGGATAATCCTGATTAGCAGCTGGAGTTGCTTAAAAGGCATGCCATTTAAGCTATTCCTGAGTGGACAAAAAACTGTGGGCTGGGTATAGTTTGCATTTGATTGGCGAGTTTTCTAGTTGGATTTTTCTTTTTCAAATTTCACTTTGGTAGTAAATCAGTTTCTTTATCTATTCACCACCAAAGTTTAGCACATGTGCGCTTGCACTGTGAGTTTGAGCTATCTTTTGGAGATCCTGGCCCACTGCAGTGTACTCCACTTTCATCAGTAGTATCCATGGCAGCTAAACTTGGAGAAAGATTCAGTTATCTAGTATCGATTCAGACTGGACAATAGATGCAGCTTTGATCGATATCTGTGATATCTGCAAAAGCTGGCAGAAAAGAGCCTTGTTATCTGCAAACTCCAAACACGCTGGTCTTGTCCTTCTATTACTGCCCTGCAGAAGATTAAATTCCAGAATATTCCGGCGATTCAAATCTGGACTATTTTAGCTTTCGCCAAATAGAACAAAAGTGCTTACTTTGCAAGCACTGCTTCCAAAATCACACATTAGGCAGGTAAGTGAGTTGCATTTATATAGTGCTTTTCTAGACTTTAAGCACTGAAAATGCTTTCTGTATAGTGATGACACAATGGGGTAATTTGGGGACTCAGGTCTTACCCAAGGAAACATCAACACTTTTTGGTTAGTGGACAACTGGCTCTGTCTCATAATCAAAGCACATGAACCTGGGCGTGCCCCCAATCTATTTTCACATAATTTAATATGTTTAATAGATATATGACTTTAAAATTGAGAAGGAAATCTTTTAATATTGCAAGACAAGCAATCTTGTTCACTTATATTAATAGAATTGCCCTACTGAATCTGTGCATTTTTGTTTTCATGTTGTATGAATCTATAGCTTCTGCATACATTCATGCTTTTGTATGGATTTACTATATATATTTTATTTATAGTATGACTTTTCCCTTTGAACATAATGAAGTCTTGTAGGTGGACATGTAAAAAATTGCCCTGAAATGGTATTATCCGCATTACCTGATGGAACTCCCTCTGGTGCTGGACAGCTCCCACATCACCTCCTATGGGCAGCTGCTCCGACAACTCCTCGTCCTTGGCCGTCAGCCACTCTATGATCTCCTGCAGGGAAAGCTGCAGCTTCCCGCTGTTGTCGGAGAAAGCCTCTAGCCGCACCCTGCCAGCACACACAGCCACACATTGCTTTAGCAAACAGTGCCATTTTCCAACTCACCAACTAAAATATGACAGATGACAATTAGTCACTACCTTCTACTTTCCACAATGGCAACATAATTACATATTTATTTTGTGAGTGTCCAAACCTTTCATCAACAGTGTCACTTGAATTTGCAGTTCAATGATGACTAGGCTATATTATCACCTCCATGTGATGCTATATTTCCACTGATCACCTGAGGCTTTTAGAACACCCATTTTTTTTTTCCATTTGAAATCCACTGAGCAACCCTAGGAGTCTGAAGGTAAGTGGAATACTGCTCAAGGTGAAATAAAAAAAGTATAGTTCATGAAAACTGTGCTTTTTCAGAGATAAAGAATATAAATTAATCCTTGAAAGATATTCAAAAATTCCAACAGATGGCCCAATTTATGATGATTATTGTGTTGTTACTACCAGCTGGAATATATTATTAGGGCAATACTCTACTGCAGCAAGTACTTTATATAGCTATGAGAATGGCAAGCAAAGGGCAAGTAACAAAGGAAGACAGACTCATTGGTCAGGGGTTCATCCTACAGCAAGATAACGACCCAGTAACATTTGAATAAAAGAAGGTAGGCCTTAAATGACACTCAAACTGGTTTGGGGTGAACTGGCTGGGTTCAAAAAAGGTCAAAGAAATGCTATCTACAAGAGCAAAATATTTGTGGGAACGATGTTTAGTTTTTACTGTAGAAGGAGTGTCAAAACTGTGATGATCAATAAGTCAAAAAATTTAAATTAATTCTAAAAAAGCTAAGATAACATAATAAATTTAAACAGTCTCTGAAGAGCTAACACAGGTATCTTTTTTTAACAGCTTATGTTCATCAATTCTGAAGTAAATATCTGGTTACCGCCACAGGTAAGCTAGAGAGGTAGCATGAGATAAGATAATTTAACAAAGAAGCTTTAAAACCAACTTATGGAGTGTGTGGGAACAAGTTATAGACACTACATGTAACAACTGCAGTTTATTCGATTCTGGAACTCAACTGATTCTGAACCAACTTGTAAAATCTTCTGTACCTATGCACAGAGGAGGAGCAATGGTAGCAACAACATGCCAAGATGTTTAACAACTTGTCTGCAAAGGTACTTCTAGGAGGAAAGACTGCTATCAGGAAAACATGGACATAAAAAATGCAGTTAAAATACTTTTGACATCTTTGCAAATGTTTATAAGCAGGAATGCTTATATGGATGCTAATGCTGGATATCTGTATTGATATGGATTTGGTAATGTGTTAGGAACGAAATGATGCCACTGTCATGTATCGTCTGTGTGGCAGGCAGGAAGGAGGACCCCAATGCAGGACACGCCAGGCACAGGTAAAAGGTAATTCAACTTTATTTTCAGGTACACAACAAAAGGCCGGACTAGGCAGAGCTAGTGGCAAAACACAGAGCAAAAATACCAGGCTAAATACGAGGCGAAACAAGACACACAGCAGGAGACGAAAACGGGACCACGACGCGACAACAGGCACTGGAAACACAAGACTTAAATACACAGGAGGGCTAATGAGGGAGGTGAAAACAGGTGGTAACACAGGTGACGCTGATAACACTGACTAGACCAGGGGAAGCAAAACTAAACACAAGAGACTGGGACTGGACAACTATCAAAATAAAACAGGAAGTAAGACGATGGAACAGAGACGCAGACCTGACACAGAATACAGAGAGAACACCAGGGGCTAGAAATAACAATTAAACCTCACAACCAAAAGAAATCCCAAAACAGAACAGACAAAATGAAGCAAAACAAAAAAACACGGGGTCCAAAGGACCCCGGACCATGACAGCCACATCATTTGATGGAAATGAAAATGATCAACCTACAGAGGTGTCTTTGAATTCAGTCACCCCGAAAATCAGGGTGAAAAAATGATGTGGCAGGCTAGTCCATTTTTCTGAAATTTCACTGCAGCAATTCAAAAAAATGGTACTCAGTAGTTTTATGACTCCCACGTGCTTGTATGCATGCCTGAAAACGTTGGGGCAAGCCTCTAATGAGATAATGGATGGTGTCCTGGGGGATCTCCTCCCAGATTTTATCTCTGAGCTCCTGGACAGTCTGAGGTGTAACCTGGTGGCATTGAATGGACTGAAACATAATGTCCCAGAGGTGTTCTATTGAATTTAGGTCAAGCGAGCACAGGAGCCAGTCAGTAGTATCATTCCCTTCATCCTCCAGGAACTGCCTGCATGCTCAGGCCATATGAGGCTGGGCATGGTTGTGCACCACTGCTGTGTCTGACAGTGAGTCCACTGTTGTTGTCTCAATGTTGCCCCTCTAGTGCACCTGGTGTTAATTTTATGAACACCAAAGCAGCTGAAACTGATTAACAACCCCCTCTGATACTTAACTAACAAGATCAATATCCCAAGTTTAACTGACTTGCTATACTCTGATTAAGAAGTATTCCTTTAATTCCTTTTGATCAGTGTATGAGATGTGAGAGCTTAGTGGACTATTACATTTCATTTAGCCAAAGACACATGCAGTATTTTATGGCACATGGTAGTGGCACAAGGTGAGAGCCACAGAGTTACAGATGACAGGTTTGCTGAAGTGAACTAAGTTTATATAACAAAAAGAAGTTATCTGTTCACCACCTGCCAGCAACATAAGAGCTATCTGAGGGAAGCACTGCTTTTGTAGCGCAGCTGGCACCAGCAGTGTGGGGGCAATGTGAAAGCTTCCTCGTGTTTCAATTACACACCAGAAGCCAGCACTCAAATATCATTATTCCTGCACATCACAATTTGCTGGCACTGTCATATCAAAGATGATGAGTGGGAGCGAAAGCAAGAGTGAATAAGAAGTGTTACTGCTCACATCTGTAAAAGAGGACTCTGTAAAAACCTAACTTGATTCCGATGACGGTTTACATGAAATCAAAGTGACTTTAAGATTTTAGTTGGAATCAAATAAAATAACACCACAGATAAAATTCTGCAAAACACAAGGTCAGTTAATTACATAAACAGAGGTTAAATAAATGCTTATCCATTATCTTTTGACCTGAACCATCAGCATGCCATCATCACCAATTCCATATTACTAACTGAAAAAAAAGGACTGTAAGGCAATTTCCTCCAAATTGAATTTGGAACAGATGAGCTCTGACACATGAGGGATTAGGTATCACTTCAGGGATGGCAGTTTCAGAAACGCATGTGAGAAAGCTTTGGGACTTTAAGGAGAAAAAGACAGAAAGGTGAAATCAAGCTTGTAAGTGCACATTTCAGAATTGATAGGCCTCTTTGTACAACCCCGTGTCAGAAAACCTGTGTGAACCAGACCATGATGTCCCCTAGCTTCTTGTTGCCCCTCCAGCTGTACGCACTGTGGTAATTGAATCAGAGAGGAGCTGTTTTTCCATGGCCCCTGCAGAAGAGGTTGTCAGTCCATAATAGGCGTGAGTACACACACACACATTCATACAAAACACACACACATACAATCACTCAGCATGAATGGAATGAGGTTTCTGTTTCAAGTAAGAGCAAACCAGGGCCTCGGATATATCTAAGTAAGGTCATCCATCAAAGGACTACCCTGGCACTTTTGCAGAGAAGCTTCAAAATGCTTCGAACTATGCAGCAGATAGTCACGCAAGCAATCGGAACATGCACAAAGAAACACACACATACACAGCTCAGAGCACATTCGCTGATCACTGCTGCTTCCATTACATACACCGAGGGTGAAACAAATAGAGCGGTGCCTGTGCTGGAATGAAATCGCTGTCACATGGTGGAGGCTGCCAAGAACAACTCCTGCCCTGCTAAGCTACAGAGAGGCCAGGCTGCCAGTATGTGAGGCTGACTGAAGTTACTTTATCGCTACTGGAAAGATCATGATATTTATTTAGGTGCTTTTTATGGGTCAGCTTTTGCAGCATTAGATAAGGAGATGCCAGGGATTATGAGTGTATGTGGCCAGAAAAAGTACCAAAAGAGGAAAAGGTAGGGTGGGTGAGCTCTTCTTTCTTTGCAAGGAATTATTTAAATGCGCTCAGCTCTTAAACTCATCTTGACTGATGTTTTTTCTTTGCTGTTTTGGATCAAAAGAACACACAATGCACAAATGGCTGGAACAGCATGACATCATAAAGTTCATTTGTTGCCTATTTTAAATATAGTGGGCATTTATCAATATTACCTTTCATGAAAGTCTGCAGTCCAACATTCAATCTGTTTTAGCTTTGCATTTATCTCTACCTTTTCCCAATTATATAAGGTCCTTAGCTACATATACTTTTTTTTTGTTTAACTTACTCAAATAAATGTAAATAATGTCTTTGCTAGGGACTGTTTTCAACTCTGGGGGGTAGAAAATTTGGCTTGTAGACTTGTTATGTCAGACTGACTCAAAAATAAATGACAGTGCCCATGTTCATGGAAATACAGAAATATGTCACCCAGTTGACAGTGTAATGAAAACAGGTTTATTGTGCAGTGGCTCACACTCAAGTCTTCAGTTTGTTGTTGTTGAATTAAATTTATTTTTGAAAGTACACATATTTTGTTAGAGTTTCTTAGAATTAAAGTCTACATATAAAAACATATAAAATCCTAAGTATTCCCCACAATTCAGCAGCTTGTAGAACCATCTTTAGCAGCAATAACTTGATGTAACTGTTTTCGTTGACTATCAATCTCTCACATCATTGTGGAGGAATTTTGGCCCACTCTTGTTTACAATGCTGCATCAGTTCATTGAGGTTTTCAGGCATTCATTTATGCACATCTCTCTTAAGGTCCCACCATTGGACTGAGCCACTGCAACACCTTGATTCTTCTCTGTTTCAGCCATTCTGTTTTAGAGTTTGCTGCTGTGGCTGGCATCATTGTCCTGTTGCATGACCTAAATTTGTGCAAGCTTGAGCTGTCAGGCAGATGGCCTCACATTTGACTCTAGAACATTTTAGTATACAGGGGAGATCATGGTCGACACAAAGTGTTCAGGTCCTGTGGCTGCAAAACAAGCCCAAATCATCACTCCTCCACCAAAATACTTGATAGATGGTATGACATGTTTGGGCTGATATGCTGTGTTTTTTTCAGTCAGGTTTTTTTGCAATTTCTCTGAGCATTGCATGATTTGGCCTTAGGGTGAATTTGCTGGGATATCCACCCCTTGGAAAATTGTGGCATTCTGTTAATACATGCCCGAATGGTCCAGACCAGCAAACTGCCAAAACTTCTGCTTTTACAGCGATGGTCACACTTGCTGATGATCAGTTAATCGAGTGCATTTGATTAGAATCACCAGGTTGCTACTTAATTACTTAAATCCTATGGAAGCTGTAATGGTGTGCTTCATTTTCCACAGGACTGCATAGAAGAAAAAAAAAAACTTTTTCACATGGTTGTATACAAGTACATTGAGGAACAGAAGGAGAAAATTAACAAAAGCACAAAAGTTTCTGGGTCTGTTTGTGTTTTTGCCATGCATGAGCTTGTATGTGTGCCCTTGTCTCAGGCTGCTCAAAAATAGCCAACAGGCTTGATGGCAGCGCCAGAAATAATCAATACAAATGGGCTAATGGCGATGCTTGAGTGCATGGCAGACTGCTTCCTGTGTCTGCCCTTGACACAGCACACACTCAATGTACAGAGTCGTCTGCTGGCATCACAGACAACAGCCTAGTGATTGAAAGGTACCCAGTTGCACGTGCGCAAACGATGAGATAGTCTAGTCTGAATTGAAACTAGTACTCAAAATACCAGATATTGTCACCGTGAAGACTGGAGACCTTTTCATTTCCTGGATTAGCGTCATGCGAATGATTCATAACAGATAAAATATGCCACCCAACATTAGAGAGACTGATCTTTGTTGTGAATATGAAGATTTCTGCTGCAACAGCTGAGGTAACAATCAACATCTCTGTGTCCTTGAAAACGACACTGAATCATTATCAGCTCATCACTGTGGTAGCACTGGAGAAGAATCCCAATCACAATGTTCTGGGTGTAAATATAAAACAGCACTGCTCTTTTGTTCCCTATTCAGTGTAAGTCAGTGTTCTTTCAGGTGGAATAAAATCAATGCAGTATCCCCACATTTCTTGACAATTAACATCTAAGGTAAATAATATGGTCAAACAGAAATCCAACTCCCCAATCAGTAAGAAAAGATTACAGGGAGAAACTTAGTGCTTGGTTCAATGATTAATTCATGCATAGGAGGATATGCCCTGTGTTTCTCCTGATTTAGAAGAGAGCAGCTTGCAAGTGTGTTGCCTCGGGGCCCAGAGAAGCTTTGAGCACAGCCCCCTCATCTCTTTCTCTCTCAATTGCAAGACATTGCAAGAGAGCTGCCAGTGTGATGGCCCTGTTGAAAGAACGACTGCATTTTGGCAAAGTATTCAATTCTGTATACAGTATGGGTATCCCCCCCCCCCCCTCAAAAAAAATCTCCTTCTGGTTTTGAATTTTGCTTTAAATTTAATTTAATTGTTTTTACCTTAATACAATACCAGATTGACCTTCTTTACTTTTCTTTCTTTTTTAATCCACTCTTCCATAATTGAATGAAGCATCTTGTTGTAACGGGCACGTCAGAAAATCTTCCACCAATGAAACAAGTTACTTTGGATATTTTCATCTTGGTGCCAACTGCGTGAAAAATAACGTCATAGTCAGCATATTTCAGTCCCATAAATCTAACTACACAACAATTTTGGTTGATAAGCAGCTCAATCTGCTGCATTAGCTGAATATAAAGTCATGACCTGGCCAAGAAAGATGGCAAAGATGACCAACCGTAGCTTTTTTCTTTTTTTTTTCCCCTAAACAATCTGCACGATGTCTTTGTGGAATGAAATGCCAAGAACCAACTACAAGAAATTGATGGGGGAAAAAAGGGGTACCCATAAAACATTTGAATAAGTAAATCAAGAAATAAAAAAATGGCTGGCCCTCTTTCATATCATTAGTATAAAACTGGACTTGAAAACACCTCTGATGACTCACTTCAACGCTCAAATTCAAAATGAATTTTCCTCCCGTGGGAGTACAAATCACTTTCTTGCTGTTCAGCCACCTTTCGCCTCTAATTGCAGTCTCTAATTTTCACTGCTCAGAAAAGTGTGCATATTTTAAAATTATTAGGCTACTCCTGTACTTAGACTAAATCTTTTCGTATGTTTTGGTGCAAACATTTGCAACAAAATGCAACCTGTCTAAAATAAGTACATCTACAGAAAGGATAGTTACGCCAGTGCAGTTTATAAATGCTAAAAGAAAGAAGATGCAGCTAGAATTGATCAGAAAGTTAAGCTAACAGATTTATGTCTGTGCAGGTTCTCAGTCATCCAGGTTGTAGTAGTCTCTGGGGCTTGAAAAAAGGGTGACTGGACTTCTGTGTTTCTTGAAGACATTTCACCTCTCATCCGAAAGGCTTCTTCAGCTCTCAGACCAAAAGGTGGAGAGAACCAGGTATTTAAACCCCAGTGGGCGTAGTCCCCTGGAAGTGGTTGTGACCCACTATTGTTCATGTGCAAAGGTGAACAAAGGTGTGAATGGGGGTTGAGGTGCCTGGGGAGGGAGCTCAGGGCAGCTCTGTAAAAGGGGGGAAAGTTGGTGATGTAATCCACCTCCTCTGTTCAGTGATGGCAGTTCACAGTAGACATAGATGGCTTCTTTTACTCCTCTTTCAAACCATCTGTCTTCCCAGTTCAACTTTTTTTTTCAAGCCCCAGAGATTAACAGATTTATGCCTACTGACACTTACAAAAAACATGTGGCATGAGCTCTTATTTTATATAAACAAAACTAGTGAGTCTAGTGAGATACTTCAGAAACTATATGGAGACACGCCTGTGTATCATATATATATATATCCCAGTGTGATGGAAAGACCCAAGACCCTTGGACCTGGGTCACCATCCCTCACCTGCACAGAGCATATTGTGTGTACTGCAAAGCTTGCTCTATATTTTCAAATGGCAGCGGTAGGTAACTCAAAGTTTTGACTGTCAATATCAATAAAGTGTATGAAAAGTACACTGTGAAAAGCACATTCATGTTTACCAGCTTTCCCCAAGCTTCTCCCTCCTTTTTCTCCTTCTGATTTTGTGCTCTGTAGGGGTAGACTGTGTCATGTGTGATGCATTCAGAGACCTCTCCTGTGGTGGAGGAGTTTTACTGATGCCTAGCCTAAAGCATTTCTTCCAAAAGCCATCTTTCTGATATTTCTAGGGAACATACGTGATGAGTGACATGAGCAGAGCAGCAACTACAATCTACAATTGGAAATACTGTATGCATTTGAATATACACAATATATGACAGCCAAAGGGAATATATTCCTGCAACAAATTCCTCATAGCCGCACAAGTTAAAAACTTTGCAAGCTTGCAGCTGTGAGTGACAACACAAATAAAAAAGAATAGAAATAGATAAGAAAAATTACCTCACTCTGACACTGCTACTGTACTTAGTAGCAATACTCAACTTGGAATATTTCGACATATAAAGCAGTCTATTTGGCAATTCAGGCAGAGGAAGATTGTTTTCTATATTATTATTATAATTAGGATTTATATTGCCCTTAAAAATCTTGACTATTGTACCTTTAAGAACAGAAACTAAACCTTCTTAATTAATAAGAACAATGAGCCCATCTTTTTGTGCATCAGTGACTCACTGCTATAATTACCCACATTCAGAAAGTCCTATGTGAATCATGCACTCTTCCACATCATAA
Organism: Archocentrus centrarchus; assembly: GCF_007364275.1. NCBI lineage: Eukaryota > Metazoa > Chordata > Actinopteri > Cichliformes > Cichlidae > Archocentrus > Archocentrus centrarchus. The sequence goes on along the minus strand of NC_044355.1, from coordinate 11,250,261 downwards.
TTATAAAACAATGTGCCAATATACGGTCTCAGATATTTCTGGGAGATGGCGACAGTATGTAGAGTAAGCAAAGACACGCTATTATAAATGTCTCCAGCTAAAATGGTTCACCTATTACAGAGAGCAATTTGACACTGCACTGGCATGTAAAGACGTGAATGAAAACCAGGCTGAATTTCTATGCAAATGCACAGACATGGATGTACAGACAAGGGTTGAGTAGGCACATATGAATATAAATAAGGAAACATTATTTTCCTTTTGTTTCCCAGTACATACTCAGGATGTGTCATTAGCACAACACATAGTACAAATGGTGTAAAAGGTGTAACGCTGAAGACACATGAAAAGAATAAAAGATGACAAATAAGAAGCAAGAGAGACTACTACTGAAATGGTCACACAATACCCCGTCTCCCTTAAAACCAGAGTGCATATGTTCCGTGTATGTGTGGAGACAATAAAGAAAACCAGTGATATATTTTCCAGATTTATTGTGTGCACATTACTGTGAGTCTGAGGACCAGATGTTTTCCATCAAAAACATTATTTCTTTTTATTGAATGTGCGAGTTAATGTGTTTGTGTTCATTCATCCAGACATGGATCAGCATGTTTATCACTGCTTTATGCTTATGAGACTGTGTGGAATTATTTTCTTCAGTCTGTTAGATTTTATCATGAAAATACCACAGAGAAGTGCTGGGACTCCTGAGTGGACCCTTCCTTTGTTGGTTAGCTGCATTGCCTAAATATCACTACTATACTTCCGCTTTCATTCATTATAGATAACTTGTTGCGGAAGAGCACGGAGAAGAAGACGCTGACAGAAGTTGGAGGCTGTTAACATATTTTATTAAAGGAGCAAATTATTGAATTTTCAGTATTCAGATGTTTAAACAGCTACATTAGCTGCTTTAAAAACATTCTAAGACTAGGATTGAAGAGGGGGCAGTCATTGATCACTCTGGCTCACTAAAGCAGAATGCATTCAATGTGCTGCTGGTGTTTCTGCTGAACCACGCTGACAAATAACTAGGAGCTTTTTGGAAGCTGCAGAGACACATCAGAAAAAGATGAAATGAAAATTACTTTGTAGCTATTGCCACTTAATACCTCCTCCAGCAAATAATAAAAATTATTAACATTTTTGACTATGATTGTACTTGCTGGTGCTGCTGATGTTTGTTTACTGACAGTATTTGTGTTTGTCTTGTCACTTTTAGTCGTGACAAATTGTGCGCCATAAGGTTTTGTTCATTTCCAGTGTTTTAGGAAGGTAGCTAAAGAAATACCTCCTCTGCTTGGACACACTCACTTATGGGTGAATGTGTCCAAACTTGTGACTGGTACTGTATTTGACTCACAGATTTGTAAACACCGATGTCATTTTTTTCCTTTGGTGTTTATGGGTGTTTGGATGTCTTGTGTGGTTTAACTTTTTAGTTGACATTATTGTTATGCTGTAACTAGCCAAGGGACTGCAGATGCCAATTACCTTTAAGCTAACTCTGGTACAATGCATCAAATTAATATTGCACACGGTCCCTTTTCAAATAAGTAAATTAAGTAAAGTACTTCAGAAACTGCTAATCTACTCTATGGGGTTTACAGAAAATGGTCCAAAAAAAAGAAAATGTCAAATAAGCGGCAATTCTCTGGGCAAAAATTCCTTGTTGATGCCAGAGGTCAGAGGAGAATGGCCAGACTGCTTTGAGCCAATATTCAAGGCAACAGTAACGCTAACAGTAACAATAACCACACTTCAAAACCAAGGTTTGCAGAAGAGCATCTGTGAACACGTGGAACCTTGACGGAGTTCACAGGAGCTCACCAAAACTGGACAAAAGAAGACTGGAAAACCGTTGAGTCTTAATTTCTGCTGCAATATTTGGATGATAGGAATTTGGCATAAAAAACATGAAAGCATGGACCCATCCTGCCTCATATCAACAGTTCGGCTGCTGCTGGTGGTGTAATGGTGTAGGCAATATTTTCTTGGCACACTTTGAGCATTGTTTAAACACCACAGCCTACCTGAGTATAGCTTCTGCCGGTGTTCATCCCCAGCAGGATAATGAGACATATCACAAACCTCAAAAACCATCTCAAATTGGTTTCTTGGACATGACAGTGAGTTTGCTGTACTGAAATGGCCTCTACTAGCAAGATGTACCTCACAAATTATGTGTTTTTGAACACTTACACTGCTCTGTCAGCAATATGCTGCTCTGTAATTATCACTTGCCTCTCCTCACTATTTCCAGACCTTTTAAATGATGATAAAGTGTATAAACAGCAAATACTATTACACTATAACACATCAAAGAAGTACATTAGACAACTAATTTTTAAAGTAAACCATGCACTTGCAAGTACAGCTCATGGTTTCTAGTTGCCATAGTAATGTAAAACCCTTTCTAGCAGAACTCCCCCCCCCCCCCCCCCCCCCCCCCCCCCCCACCGCCCCCCCCCACTACTACTGAGTGCTAATTCATCACAGTACTCAATGCAGTCAAAGATGATGAAAGAAAGAAAAATTAGACCATACAGTGAAGTTTACTGGACTAACAGCTTTTTATTTGCCACTAAGAGAGGCCTATGACAAACTGAATAAATGCATGCTGTGTGTGTATTTTTTAATCCTTTCTAATCTAAAATATGAGGTAATTATTTGTCTTGAACAAATGATTGCACACAACAATATAGCTTAAACTAGATGCATGAAGAAAAAGAAGAAGAAAAAAAAATCACTATAGAGAGGTGACACGTTTTAAAATACATGGCAACAAGATGTCTTTGATGCTAGATCACTGTCTGCTAAGATGTTGGGGGCGTCATATTTTGGGGCTATTTTGGTGCTACCTACAGTCAACTAAGTATTTGGTCATTTGAATGTTAAATGTTAGAGAATTAATGATAGCAGCCACAATAACCATGGCCAATATTGGAGAAACATCTATCCAACACATATGCATCTGCACATGTCTAGTTGTACTCCCTTCACTTATAAATCAAAACATAAGACTGCAGTTGAATATCTAATATATAGATTTCCACAGATCACAATGGGAGCATGAGCATCCCCAGAGGCTAAGTCATTATACTATTGTGGATGGGATTTAGACATTAAATACAATATAACCAAGTGACAATACATAGCAAGGATTGTTTGGTAACACATTAAAACACATTTTTTATACTGGGATACAGCACCGGGTGTAAAAAACAGACGTGAAGTTTGGGAAACAAAGTGACCAAAACTTTACTTTGTGAAATTAAAGAGTGAATTCACATTTCCCATATTATTGCATTTAACTACACCATGATTAATTTCTCCTTCCACTGAAAACCCTAACTCTCTTATTGCCGATATTAATGGTTGCTTCCAGCATGCCAGTAGGAAACAGTAACTACTTGATAAGCGCCTAAATTCTGTTCTCCATTAAAAAATGTAACCAATGCTATATTTATTACTAACATTTATTTTTTTTGTCATGAAATTGAACAGTCTTTAGCTCAGTGGTCCATATTTACCCCCCATGCAGGTCTTACTATGGGAGGATGCATGTAAACAGGGCTAATGTTTAAAAAAAAAAAAAAGTCCAAATCCCTCATTGTCCTCGTGGTTCAGACAGACTGTTTCCTCCCATTTGTGGATTTGATTTGCTTCATATAAACCATTCAGCCTCTGTACAGGGTGAGCACAAAACCTCATTATTTTTACAGCTAGTCAAACACTGCAGCAATCCAAAAAGTCCTACGTTGTCTCTAATCTGTACAAACCACTTCTGATTTGTTCCACACCAAATGCTGGTGAGAAGGGACAGTTCAGTGCTCTACTCACTCTTCTTTAATTTCAAGCATTTTACAGCTCAGGATTAATGCGCGCACACACACACACACACACACACACACACACACACACACACACACACACACACACACACACACACACACACACACACACACACACACACACACACACACACACACAGGGGATTCCAATCCCACAATGATTTGTTTTATCATTAAAGTGTATCAAAGTTTGTTTTCTCAGCCCTTCCACCAGATATGCTCTCTTGAAGATGTGATCCCTTCTTTTTCAGATTTTCATTTCCTTGGTTACCAGCTTTTGAGCAGTGAGATATGCATGACATCAATGGCAGCCTCTCAAGGAAAGAGAAGGGAGCACCGTGTTGGGACTCTTTCAATTATCATAGCACTGATTTGGTAATTGATTAAGACGTACAAAATGCTTACACACGAAACAAATGGTAAAATCAAAACCCTGATATGTGGGCCACATTTACAACATTTGGCCTTGCAGCTGAAACCTCATCCATCAGTATTACAGGGACATGCAGTGAGACTGAGCAAATATATACAAAGCACTTGAGAAGAATGCTGCCTTTTTTCATACCCAGAAATAAAACGCTAGATCTTGATATGATTCTTGGGCAGCAGTTAAAAACAAAATCCACTCCTTTGAGTGACTAAATGATTGATGGCTAAACTTCCCCAAAGAGCCCCACATATATCACCCCCTGTCACTAACAACTGTAGAAGAATTGGGTTTTCACCTCCAGCCTTGAACAATATAATTATCATTAACATGTAATTGGAGCTAAATAAGTCCTGTGGGCATCATTCCGTAGCTTTTTCTGGGGGTGATGAAGGAAAAGTGGGACACAAATCACCAAAGGGCCAGTACTAAGTTCTCTAGAAGGTTAGTAAGCATAGGATGATGTGGAAGTGGAGGATGGTAATGTACAGTACAAGAAAAAAACAAAACAAAACAGCAAAACAAGGCATGGAGGGCAAGAGGAAAATGTACAGAAATGAAAAATAAATTGGATTAAAAGACATCTTGAATGAGAAGGGTACTGATAGACATAGTTGTGAATAGAGAGGAGGTGTTGTGACGATAACAAAAACAGAGACAAAAACAGACTCAGAGGTCTCCCTTTGCCCTCAGACAGACGCTGAGCGTGGGTGGTTGGCTCTCTGCAGTTATCTGAGCCATGCGGCAAATAAATTCATAGCATGCCACTGAGCTACCCACACGAACCCCTGTGGGCATTCCCTGCAGTGAATAACAGTGGGCATGTCCCTATGTGGCACAGCCTGAACCGCAACAAAGCTTGTTATTGTTATCAATATGGTTAACAGTAATCAACTAAACTATCACAGAAAGTCTGCTTGGAGGACGCTAACTCATACCTGCAAATGAACTGTGATGATTCAGCAACAGCCTATTTTTGTTTGACTACCACAGTGTGCAAAAATAGGATGCAGCAGAGCCGACCTCAGTGGAAATACGCCACGATTGAGAATGTCCTCCCCCACTAAAATGACCAGATAGGTTGTTTGTGAAAGCAGGTGTTACAGTGTCGAGTTAAGATGCCTCTAGAAGCTGTGTGAATTGTTGTATCTCAACTAGTGGCCTTTATTTCCATTATCCCCACACACCAATGCATTAGATAAAAGAAAAATTGTTAAGCCCATTATTTTTCTATCATAAGGTCAGCAGTTCAGCTCCCAATTCTGACTTATCCAGCATTTATTTTTTTGGCCCTCAAACTTCTCCAACCTTAACCTGATAATCAAAAAACAAAAATTTCTCGAACCTAATCATAAATTAGGTCTTTGTGCCAAGTCTGCTTCAACAGCGTCTTAAGGTAAACTTTGTACACCCTATTGAATGGAAACACTCTACTCAATGGTAGGCACAAACAAATAATGAGTGTTTACTAGGAGGACTCGTTGCCTTGGTCAGATTGCTAACTATCGTGTACTGGGGCAGATGAGTGAGAGGTAAAAGACTTTTAAAAGTATACAGCTTCACGTTTCATGGCAGTGAGTAAAATAGCACTCAAATGTATCACTAAAAGCCATAAACAGGAACCTCAATGTGGCATGAAGGAAAAGCCAAAGGATCACCAAAGCCAGTTGGATTCATCCTCTGAAAACCCTGATAAAGTGTAAAATTTGATGGGAAAAAATTACATTACACACAAAATTACACACACGCCCATTTGTACCATTTGTTTCAAAGTGCCATAGAAGCACCACCACACAGGGCCATAATAGCTTCAGAAACACACACGGATTAGTTGGATTAATTTTCGCTTTGAAACGGATCGTTCAAGTCCAAAGACAGATGGAATGTGACAGCTGCACAAGCCTCACATTTTTTTCCCTTACAATTTTAAAAGATGCTTCATTCAGCGATATCATGGTTCAACAAAGGCAGCACAAGCTCCCTTTTCTTGATTTTCAAATTTACTAAAGGTATCTAGTCAAATGGGCACAAACTGACACATGAAGAAGGAATCAAAGATAATTCTCTGATTGTCCATTGAATAAATTACACAACAACTAAAAGAAAAACAGATCCTTTTTATAAGACACAGCCCCCCCACTGAGAAAATAGTATAAATTTACTGAAACCACCTACACTCTCATATTGTATTTTCTTATATAATAGTTACAGATGGCTGAATAACATCGGCAATATGCTTGGAGTAATAAATGTCTCTTTTACATATATATATTCATAATCAGTCAGCAGTGATTATGATAGACACTGTGCAATATACTGTTGTGGTCCACTTGTTTGGGGCTATTATCTCAGTGCAGCATAAGACATTAAACCCAAACTTGATAGAGTACAAAGCACACAGCAATAAAAACAGCGTGTCTACATTTTTTGCCAAAGGCATCAAGTGTTTTGTAGTCAATAGCACATGGTACACAGCTGGTGAGGGTGAGTGTGAGTGGAGTGGCTCGTGGCATAATGATTTGGCCAATTTTCTGCACAAGATGCCAAAAAAAGTGATCAAACCCCTAACCTTCTGTTATCAGCACTGAGTCCAATTAGCTGAGCGACACTGTGTCATGCTGATAAATTCACAGAGCCACTGCTGTCGGTAAATGGTTAGAGAATGCATTTCGTTACACGATTTATTCCTTATCTTAATTTGATAAATTCTCTGAGTGTTTTCAGAAACAGGAGCATGCAGGGTAATCAGCAAATTTTGAAAAACTGCTTTTCTTTTTCTGCTCGTAAGCTATGCTTGGGGTATCATTCTAAGGATGACAGCTAATCACTTTGATCCAGACTGAAATATCTCAACTGTTACTAACTGGTTTGACAAGAATGTACTTTGGTCATTCACTGTCTATCAAGTGGCTCCACCATCAATCCAAATACCTGCAAAGATAGTGATTCTATAAGCAGCAATATGTCATTAACTTCAATCTGCAAATGTTAGTACTTTATGCAGTGAAAAACTGGGAGTGCGATAACACTGAGACCCTCTGTCCCAAAGTTTAGGGACTCAAACACTGGATAAAAAAGGTAGGGAACGCTAGTTCCTGCACACAAATCCAAACAGCAATAACTAAAACACTATGAACACAAGAGGCCTGCTAAGGAAAGCAAAGCACAGGAGATGCACACAGGCAAGCAAAAAGGATGGACTGACAAAACACGAGGGGAAAGACTGGATGAAACAGAACACAAAACTAAACGGATGATGCTAATGAAAGTGAAGCAGACAAAAGAGGGAAAAGAGACAAAGAAAGAAAAACAAGTAAAACAACAGACTCAAACGGAAAAGCAATAAAAAGAAGCCCATAACAACAAAGGCAAACACAGGAAAAACACTATGAACCACGAGAAATAAATGCTGTGTGGAAAACATGTAATGTGTGTGCTGGTGCCATCATTTTTAGAGACCTCTGCAACCTGGAAACCTAGGGAAAAAAAGAGTCATCTATCATGCTCAGAGTGGTAAAAAGGAGTATTTTAATCAAAATCATGATCATTTCATAGCCTTTACCATATAGTAAGTGAAAATGATTCAAGTTGATGATTCCTGATGAGAGTCAAATTCTAGTATCCTGTTCAACAATTAATTGTGTTTGTGCAAGCAGAAGCACGTGCCTCCTAATGTGGGCTCTGTCATTCCTTTTTAAATGGAAATGCGTCTATACGTCGTTTTAGGCACGTTGAAACGTGTTGTTTCCATGGCAGGAAGTAAAGGCCAATGTGTTTAGTTTGGAAGACTTGTCAACCCCACACCTGCTTACCTCAAATGCAAATGTGCACATTTTTCACTGTGAGCACTTAGCTCAAAGTGCTACGGTGCTTAATTACAGCCTCACAGAGCTGTTAGCCAGACTTTAGAAAAGAAAAATGCAGTAAAACAGGGAAAGTTTAAAGTACTTCAGTCTAGGTACACTATACTATAAAGGATAATGTAGGAGAGTTTAAACAATAGAATGAAATTCACATTACTTTATTAGAACAAAGCCTCAACCACCTGTCAATCAATGCCAGACAAGCCATTATAAAGCCAGTTGTCTGCACTTGTCCAGCCGCTGGCACTGAATGCAGTCAAACGTTTCATCTGGACAGCACTCGCCCTCAAGGTTAGACAGCTCTTCAGTAAAGCTCTCTCTCGTTCATTCATTCTTACATTCTTCTTTCCGTCCTGCCACTCCCATTTTCTTGCAGCCATCTCCCCCGTGTGAAGATTTAATACCCGTTCTCTATCTCTCTCTTCCTTCCTGCATCGACGTCGTCCTGTATTCCTCTCTTCCTCCCTCAGCCTGATGAAGTCAGAGTGTAGCTCGGGTATAAACAGCCACTGCAGGCCATCCATAGTGATCTCATTACACAGGACTGCAGGGGAAACTGTCCTACCCAATTTAACAACTATCGTTCCTTAACCTTCCCCTCCCCCTTCCTAGATACATCAGGGTCAAGTAAGCAATTAAGGGGCCAATTGTCTAAACAGGATGCCAGTTGAATTGAAGAAACAAAAATGATGCGGCAAGCCCAGACAGTCTCCAATTAAGCATCAAAGAATAACACGAACCCCCTGTAATTGTTTTGCGCTGGCACTTTTCTCGAGTGCAACTTGTGCAATGGCAGTATTAACCTATATTACAGTATAGGAATAATTAATACGCTGAGTTGAAAAAGAACTGAAATATGCATTATTGTGTGACAGCACATTATCAGACAATGCTTTTAATTGCCTGAGTGCAGTAAATGGCAACATGCAGATTCATTAGGTGGAAAATGGAAACCTGGGAAAGAAGAGTGTAAATGGATATTACATTAGCTTCAAACTGCTGTGTGACTGTCTGGATATGAACTTGATTTGTTTTGGTTTTTTTCCCCAGAGATATAACCACAAAATGACAGGAGCCATAAATAAGGGTGCATTTTTAAAACTTTGGTTTAGCATTTATATATACTGTACATTCTTAGTCTTAAATGTTGTTAAGCCAAAAGCATTCTTACTTCTCTAAAGTGTTTATAAAGAGGGAAGGAAGTATTTTTTGCCTTTTTTTTCCTGTCCCATCAGTGCCTGGATAGAAATGACTGGCTTTAGAAACATTAAGCATTAAGTTAAACTGAGTGAATTCCTTAAAAAAAAAGCTGACTGGATGCAGCTTACAATCATCTGTGCCCTAAAAGAAGCATGTTTATATCTTCTGAGAAAAACTTGCAGATTCAGAAGGGCAATCAGCAATTTTGTTACCACACAGCTGAGGATATGAACTGCAGGCAATCACCACAGGTTCATTTCACCCAAAAAGTCTGCAGTCAGTCTTCATTCCCAGATACATACAGTATGTTTCTTTGAAAACATCCATCCATTCAGACGGTTGCAGGCTTTACCAAATTGTTTTGACCTCTGTGAAAATTAGTGTGTGTTAACTCACCGGATATTGTGAGACTTGCGTTTGATCTCATTCCAGCAGAGGTTCATTTCGCCTGTTTGATTCGGGCCACCCCCTCTCAGTCTCCTACACTCGGTCCCCTCCTCCTGCCCCTCACCGTCCACTGTGGACTGGCATGGCACACAGTGGCATCCCGGCCACGAAGGCCGCCCCGCAGCTGAAAAACACACAGAGCAGACACACAGCAGGAAACACACAGATGAGTATTACAGTATCACACTTTTGAAAAATTTGAATGAGCCTATTGATAATTATTGTTCTGCCCTTATATTTAAATCCACTGAGGTAAAAATGTTTGGCTTTGGCAGTGGTACTGTTGTGTGACAGCAGTGCAATTACTGCATAACCACTCCATCCCATTAACTGAACTCATGGGCACTTTCAGATGCTGTACTTTAAGTTATCTGTCTCACACAAACAAAGCAGAACAGGCACATTATTGCTCATTTTAATCAATATATTGGTTAAACTTCTGCTATGTGTGACCCACACAATTCTGTCTTTTTTACTGCTTTAGTTCTGCTTTAGTACCAACATGCAACCATAACAGACACGCTGACCTACCCTCAGTGTTGCGCCTGAAAACATCCTATGAAGGTGTATGGCCATGCATAAAAAAAAATTCAATTCAATTCAAAAAACACACACACACGCAGCCCCCTCTTGCATTTTAATGAGCCCAACTGACCGGCAAGTAAGGACACTGATGCACAAAGCTTTTGCAAATTTAAAAAAAGAAAAAAAAAACTTAACCTTTGTTGCAACACAAAATTATTTGAGAAAGAAACAAAACATAAAAGATTCAATGCTACAGTGATGACTTTCCAATGCACTAAATTCCTTCTTTACATTATTAAACCGTGATGTGTTTTGGTGTCTGGAAAGCCTAGAACTCACACACACACACACACACACACACACACACACACACACACACACACACACATATATATATATATATATATATATATATATATATATATATATATATATATATATATATATATATATATATATATATATATATATATATATATATATATATATATATATATATATACAGAAGACACTTCAACCTGTAAAAATGTGTTTAAAGTCTTAAATACAATTTTTCCTAATTCCCAACAAAAGTAAAATCTAATAGAATAAAAAAAAAAAACCTGAGTTTTGTCACTTTTAGGACAAGACACATTAATTCTTAACATGAAAGTGAATAATGAATCTAAGAGCAGATTCTTCAGACTATCTGCCAAGCAACAATTGAGTGCTAATCAATCCCAACCACATAAAGTCTGCCTCTAGTAAAAAATAACAGTAACAAAATACATCAACCTTATTAAACACAGTAAAGAGGAGGTGAACATTAATATACAATGTCCCAAAATGTGAAGCACAGAACGCACAAAAACATGGTCAATAAATCAGGGCCAGATGTAATAACCCTGTCCTGTATGTAAGACAGAAAACCTGAATCATGAGACATCGCCAGTTTTATCCCATTATTCCATTCCATTAAACTCAGGAAACAAATGCAGACAAAAAGCCTCTTTTTCACAGCCTTTTAGAGTGAGGGGGCATTCGAGGCTAGATATGAAGAGGTGCAATCCCCTTGATGGAGCTAGGGGGGAAAATATCAAGAAGGCCGCCTCAACACACACAGAAGCACACAGAGGCTATCATACGGACAAATACACACACACAGAGTAGTAAGTGGCATTCGGGGCAGGACAAGCTTTTCGAGGTTCACAGGTCATGATAAATGTCATGTTCGGTCACTGGGCTGTCTGAGGCTTCCTGTCTTTTGTGTTCATTTCACAACCTTTACCTTTGCAGCAGCTGGGCATCTGAGCTTACACCCTCAGCTTTTATAAGCACACACAGAAATACACGCTCACACACCATGACCAGCAGCTTCCCCTGTGCTGGTCAGAAGGCTCTTATCAGATTGTTTTGAAACTGGTCGATCTTATCTCCCCCACAGGGAAACCCAACCTTTAACACTCACAGGAGCAGTCAACCATCCATCTAAAGCAGTGCAAGGACACAATGCTACAATCAGTATTCACACATATATGCAGTTGTCAAAATAAGTCTTTAATCACTAAAGGGACAAGGGTTAACTCAGCCAGATTAAACCATTTCCACAACTATTTTGAGAGTAGTTGTAACAATAAAGATTGATGGGTGCAGTAGTCAGAATCAGATTTTTTAAATTATTTAAAAATTTAAAAGAAAACAGATTCTCACGCCACACAAGTGATTATTTGTCTGCAGAGACTGTTTTTTATTTATCTTGTTTTACATTTATTGGAGCTTCAATAATTATTTTTGCAAAAATTATTATTATTATTATTATTATTTTGTTCATTTCAGCTTCTCTAGTTTTCTCTCCTTTTTTAATTTTTCATATTATTTTTGGAAAGTTTGTCAGACAAAGCAAAAACATTTGAAAACTCATTATGGAGATGGAAATTCCATTATTTCCTGATATTTCAGGGATGGTTCAGTGAATATTAATGATAATTTATTTCACTTTAATGGAGGAAAGTCAGAGCAGATTACTAAATGCATGCTTTTATTCTAAATACATACATACAAATTAGAGACAAATTAATGAAGAAATTAAACCCAGGACCCCTACATTAAAGTAATCCAGTGGTCTTGCTGTGTGAGATAAAATGCATCTACACTAGGGTTTAATATTTTTCCCGAAAATGACATGAATCAAATCCCGGGAAATGACGAGCCATTTCCCGGGAATCCCGGGAAAAAGTTTATTTATTTATTTATTTTAATTAGCCCTTCTGTAGCCTGTGTCGGCCTTAACCTATTCTGATATTGTAGAGGTAGCTTTCCAGCTATGTCCTGTTATGCCCAGTAGGGGGCAACGTCGGCTTGATTAACGCAATAAAACCTACATCTGGACATTCGAGTGCTCGAGCTATGCGGTGTTGTATCGTTCCTCAACACTCCCTTAACAAATATAATTCGAATATTCCTCCATTGTACATGGAATTATACCAAGATATTTTACAACTGCTGGTACAAAACAATACGGTTCATCTCCACAGCATTGATAAAGGCTCAGCCACGCTGTCGTGGCGACATCTGTTGCACTATATCTCCACCAGTGGAACGCTGTAATAGTCATTGAAAAGTGAACTACCGTACTACACTATAATATGACATAACACAGGGCCTTGAGTAATGCACCACGACTTGGTCATTGCCATTCTGGCAACAGCAAATTTATAACACCGTGTCTGAGGGTTAAAGTAGGTTCGCTGTGAATCGTCTTTTGAAAAACTGGCCAATCCTTATAGCCTAAAAAATATACATTTTACTCAACTCCATTTTAAAAGCGAAATATGTTAAAACAATCTATTTCATGATAATTTCTTCACACATTAGGCCCGTATCCTAATTCATGATTGTTAGTAAGCGGCTGCAAACGAGGAAAGGAAACACTCGAAGTTAAACAGATATTTCTTTATTGTTCAGGGCAGGCATATTTTATAGGCTATATAATGCAATATAACAATATATAATAATATAAAATTATATAATACAAAATACCTTAGGGTAAACACATTGCCTACGATTTCAACAAATTAAAGAGGAAAAAAGCACAACTGTGTAATACCTCTATTAAAACGCTTGAGATGAAGGCTGAAGCCTTAAACGGAGGCTGAACGTGCCTGAAATGAAGAGTAATGCTTTTCGCATTAAACGAACCCTTCTCTCAATATTTCCTTAAATTTAACATTCTGAAGCTTTCTTTTCTTTCTGAAAGTCAAATCGACGCGCGCGACTTTTTTCCCGGTTTCCCGTCTAACGTTTCCCGGGAAACGGGAAATGGTTCTGATCGCATTTCCCGGGAATCCCGGATCCCGGGATTAAACCCTAATCTACACCACTGCTTAGAGAGAAGGATCACTGCTTCAATACAAAGTTCTTCGAGGTGATCAGCTTTATCCTGCAATGAGACATTTCTATCCTGATGGGAATGGTCTCTTTGAGCATGGCAATGTCCCTATCCACAGGTTGCAAGTGGTCACTGAATGGTCTGATGAGTGAGAAAATGATGTGAATCATATGCTTAAGGCCTTCACAGTCACCAACTCGCTACACAGCTGAACACCTGTGAGAGATGCTATCATCAAAACACCAAATGAGGGAATATCTTTTGAAAGAATGGTGTTTCATCCCTCTACTATGCTTACAGAGACTTGGAGAATTCACAACTCTGTCACATGTCACATATTCACTGCACAGTGACCCTCTTCTAAAGATTATCCTGCAGAGATGCATGTGAGAACACAGAAGTTCAATGCAGTCATCTCTGACATCAAATGCCAGTTCCATAGTACAAAGTCCATGTAACATCGGTGTGAGAAAAACCAAGGTAATAGTCTGCTAAATTCCTAGTTTCAAGTGGCTGGGTAGTATGCATGTATGCATGTATGCATACATACATACATAAATATATACATACATACATACATGTATGTATGTATGTATGTATGTATGTATGTGGAAATACATATAAAACAATCACCAACTCAGTGCATTTGTACTACACCGCTGTTCATTCTGTTGAATACGTTAAAAATGCATGAATTTAGAGATTATGTACAAAGTTAAAAAACCAAACCAAAAGAATTATGAAAGACACCCTTAGAAAGAAAAAATATGTTTCCTTATTGCTGCTTCCTTTGAGACTCCATCCCACATGGGCAGCAGTTTAAGCACAGGTGCCCAGACCTCCCCCTTCCCAGTCACCTCCTCCAGCATTTCTGGGGACACTGAGGTATTCCCAAGCCAGCCGAGGGACATAATCTCTCTATCTCTCTTCCAGTCCTGGGTCTGCTCTGGGACCTCCTTCTAGGTAGACATGCAAAAAACACCTCACCCAGGAGGCATCTGGTAGGCATCCTCGTCAGATGCCCAAACCCCTTAACTGGCAAACAAGTAGAAAAAAAAAGGAGTCAAAAGAGAAATATGGGACCACCCTCCTGTGGACCCTCCACTGGCAGGAGGTGCCATAGTGTTTCAGTGCCTTGTGGTTTGGGTGGTGTTTGGTGGCAGATACCCTGGTGGTCCCATCCCCAGTTGTAGAGTATTTTTCTCTCAAGCTTAATTGAGCCCAGTATGAACCAGGAAGGAACTTTTGTTGCACTTTCTACATTTGAGTGAATGACTCCCCAGTGAGATGGAAGAAAAGACTCGCTTTCAGCCCACTCATCCCCTTTCTTTATCCTTACACTGCTCTGCCTGCATATTTATTCTCCTTTCCATCCTTTGTAGATTTATTCTTCTCTCTACCTTTCCAGTTTGTTCGGTAGACCATCTAACTTCAGATTGGCTAGAGGATTTTTTTTCCTATTTCATATGAGTAATAATAACCATCTCATCCTCACTCCTGTCTCCTGTTATCTCTCAGCTTCCTTCCCCTCCTTTTCTTTCCTCAGACAGCTCCCGTTAGTGTAGGTGAATCTTGTATGAATCAGCACTACCCTGCGCATCTCTCCCACTCCCTGTGCTTAGTGTCTCTTTCTGTTTGCTGGTAATCAGAGGTCACGTGTGGCTCTGCATACTGTTTACACTACAAAACCCCTCACTAGGACCTCCAACGTCTTTTAAAAATAAAAAAGTATAATCGAGCCTTTCCATTCTGTGGACAGATTTGATTCACTTAGCCATTTGTGAATAAAAATTAATGCAAATGGGGAAACAGAAGACACACACTGCCACACAATCTAGTTTGAAGAGCAGAAGGGAATCATGATTGTTTGTTTGCCTTGGAAAGCTGCCTTGTCAAAATGTGAAATAGAGTTGAACAATGACAACCATCAACCACGCCACTGCAAACATCAAGGGAATACCCTAAGGGTGAAAGATAGCTCTGAGAGAGGTTTGTTTCAGGAGCGAGGCACGAACTGAGTGACAAGCAGCAGTCAGGGACCTCAATTCTCTCTTCTTCAGCTCTTTCTCATGCAGCTACTAGTATTTCATATAAAGACACAAGTCTTTGCACCTGGAAGAATGTATTTATAAACTTGTTTAAATATTATTTTTAAGCAAGTTCATTATCTTTTGCTGCAGCCAATTAAAAAAATCACTGATAACAAAAGATAAACAATGTCTGAAAAAGTCATTTAATGCCAATAGCCGTGCTATCTCGCTCTCATAGGCACGCATCTGCATCAGGCAGGCATGTATCAGCCCACAGTGCAAGACATTAGGTGGTTCTGTCTCTCGCTTTAAACTTCAAAAACATGAGTCACGCTTTAAACATGCATTATTTATGGCCTTGATTGGATGTGGCATTGCTCAGTCAAGCATACGTACTGTGTGTTTTCCGAAAATGCTGAAAAACCAGCTGAGATTTCACTGACATGCCACAAAGTGACACAAACAGTATTCATCTTGCTGCTATGGCTACAACACTCGTCTCTACATTTTTATTTTTTTTTAATGACCGTTTCCAACAGAAATCATCTTAAAAATTACCCCAATTATGTTAACAGTACAGACAGCATCTGCCTTTTTGTTCTGTTCTTTTCTCTGACCATTCAACCCAAAGCAACCTGGAAGAACATTTTCCAGACAATATGTGAATTTAAAATCAAAGGAGCTGAAAATGATAAAAGATAGCACACAAAGCTTTGCTAAATTTCACACAGCAAAGGAGAAAAGACAGTTCAACTGTGCAGATAAAGCTTGAGAGGATCAAAGCCGCTGTGCTGCTACACCAAGTCTACATGTTGATATTAATCTGAAGGAATCAAGACAGTAGTTCAGATATCCCTAAGAAGCAATAAGATAGCAAGGATTTACTTTCATGACTGGAGCTTTGCCAATTAATACAGTTCTTTAACAATATGCAGTGCCTACCTGAATATGCCTTCCTGCGTCGTTCTAAATGAAGGCACAGATTCACGTTGTTAAAGCTGCCACCACAGGTAACCAAGTGTTGATATTATTTACCCAGTGTTTAGGCTGGCATGGCAGTGAGTGCAGAGATAAGTTTGGGATGCAAAGAATTATAAAAGATACATCCAGGAAGAGAAAAGGAGGTAGGGAAACAGGGAAACAAGGAGACAGGCGCAGGCATGGGGAGAGATGCGTGACCTAATAAGCAGAAACTTTTCTCTTGGTCAAAGACCTCTCTGTCCTTGCACATTCCTTCTTACACCTACATACTGTAGCCCCCACTGCTCACCACCAACAGGAAGAAAAGGCCATCTGCCTGATGTCCTTCGACCCACACACGCTCTGACCAGTGCACAAAAACCTGCACTAATCGTTGGGGGAAGATTTTGTAGTGAGAGAAAAATTTTAATAAAATAAAATTCCTACAGCTGAGACTTACATTTTGTAATTGATAATAAAGAGAGCAAGGGTCAAAGTAGGACTTCTGTGGCAAAATGAAAGAAAAATACAAGGCAGGAAATGATATTTGCAGATACAGAGAATGAAGATGAAGCGCAAGTAAAGGTAAATATTTCATAAAAATATTTCATAAATTTTTCATTCTAAAGCTTTTGATGTTACTTTTCTTTGTTTGGATCCTTAGCCAAGGTAGTGGTGTGGCTTCAGAGCAAGCAATGTCTGAACAACTAGGCTGAGAGCCATGTAATGTCTGAGAGATTTTTGCTGTCCCCAGCATAATGACTTTTTTTTTTTTTCAATTTTCAACTAACCATTATAGTTTATTTGCTGTTAATAGTTTATGCTTTGCATAATATGCCTAGACAAATGTTTCATAGATTGCCATAAACTGTGGTCATGGTCGTGTTTCTCTCAACATTAATGTCGTTCACACTGATGATGTGAATTTTTTTCTAGCACATCATCATGTCACTCTTATCCATTACTACTGTTAATAGCCAAACTAACAACACCCTAACTTTACTATCAACTTCTACTGTAATTTGTATTTACTGCATATGAGAAAGTGTCAGCCATTAAACATAAACATTATACGTTCTAAATGTCAGCCTTCTAGCATGCATGCAATTAGCTTGAAGGACCACTAAGCTTGAGTACAGACTCACAGAGCTGCTAGCACAGCTGTAGACCAGGACTGGAAACCGTATGACAGTGAATCTGCCAAAGGGTCAAATCTGGCCAGCTGGATGGCTTTGCATTTTGTAAGGTATCAAAGCTGAGGGGCTATGCTAATGTGCTTCGATTCATGATAGTAGAGTTTCTTTGTAATTATATTAGCCTGACTAAATCCTAACACTGAGAAATCCCAGGCTGCTTTGTAAATGAATGGTTTTGAATGTACAGTGGAGGAAGTAATTATTTGATCCCCTGCTGAATTAATAAGTTTGCTCCCCTACAAAGAAATGAAAAGTCTCTCATTTTTATGGTAGTTTCATTTTAATGGAAAGCGATAGAATAGCAACCAAAAATCTAGAAAAAACACATTATATAAAAGTTATAAATTCATTTGCATACCATTGCCTGAAATAAGTATTTGATCCCCAAGCAAAATGTGACTTAGTACTTGGTCAAGAAACCCTTGTTGGCAAGCACAGCAGTAAAATGTTTCTTATAGTTGGTCAGCAGGTGTGCACATATCTCAGGAGGGCCCATTCATCTTTACAGAAACTCTCTAAATCCTTTAGATTTATTGGCTGATGCTTGACAACCTGAAGCTTCAGCTCCCTTCACAGATTTTCAATAGATTTACGGTCTGGAGAGTGGCTAAGTCACTCCATGACCTTAATGTGCTTCTCCTTTAGACACTCCTTTGTTGCCTTGGGTTGCTGTCATGCTGGAAGACCCATACACAACAACCCATCTTCAGTGTTCTGGCTGAGGGAAGGATGTTCTCTTCCAAGTTTTTACCATCCATCCACTGGATCCTCAACGTGGTGAAGTTGTCCTGTACCCTTAGCAGAAAAACACCCCCAAAGCGTAATGTTTCCACTTCCGTGCTTGACTGTGTGCATGGTGTTCTTTGGGTCACACTCAGTATTTCTCTTCTTCCAAACACGGCGTGAGATTTCAGTTGATTCCAGCATAGTGTGTTACCAATGGTGTTCGTGGTGTCTGTGGTCCCAATTGCCTTCAGATCATTAACAAGCTCCTCCCATGTAGTATTGGGCACAACCTCTCTCATGATCATCCTCATCCCTTGAGGAAATATTTTGCATTGAGCTCCAGAGCTCATTTTATATTTCTTCCAATTCTGAATAAATAGGTTATTATGCAACTGGTCTGGCCACCTTGAAATTTAACTGGGCTGAATGTGGCCCACAAACTAACTAACACCCCTGCTGTAGAGTGTAAGCCTGGTTGAATATTACTGTCACAAGTTTATTTCATTAATGTAACATGGAAATCATGAGTTTTTTTATTTTATTTTTTATCTCTTTAATAGAGAAATCTGTCTGAAATATTACTGTAGTGCAGTTAAACTTGCAGTACTGAATATTTGTTACCCTTTTTCTAGGTGTGACAGTTCATACAAGAGCACTATTGACACATACAGTTTAGTACTTAAGAAATATTACCCTGTAAGGGAGCTGGATTCTTGTGAGATTACAATCACAGTCCATAGTACTTTAGGTTTCAAGCTATAACCTTGTAATCAAATCACAGTTCCTCTGGATCAATCACTATTATCTATGAAGATCAAATGTTGTTGTAGCTATGGACGTGCTCTTTTTAAGTTTCCTTGAAAAAAGAAATCATCTACTGAAGACAAGAATCATCTATTGACGTGCAACAATATTCTTACTATCTTTAGCATTTAAATTACCACAGGATATGGCTTGTTTTTCCTTTTTTGGGCTCTCTTTGCCCTTTAGTTTGTTAATCTGATTGGTTAAAGTTAGACTGAGAGAACCATGGATGTCCTTTTCCAAGTAGTTTCCAAGAACAGCTATAATGTGATGTTTAGAATCCCCATATTTCTGTATCATTTCCTCTGTATCACTAACAGTAGTGATCGTCACAGCTGTGTATATAGCTCCCGATGCTAACGTTAGCATGGCGCTCTCTCTCCTGCTGAACGCCATTAACGAACAGCAGCGGGTCCACCCCGACGGTGTTCTTATTATCGTGGGAGACTTTAACAAGGCCAACTTAAAGACTGTACTCCCGAAATTCCACCAACATGTCAAATGTTCT
This sequence comes from Archocentrus centrarchus, assembly GCF_007364275.1. Lineage (NCBI taxonomy): Eukaryota > Metazoa > Chordata > Actinopteri > Cichliformes > Cichlidae > Archocentrus > Archocentrus centrarchus. The sequence goes on along the minus strand of NC_044355.1, from coordinate 11,230,351 downwards.
ACAAGAGGGGAGAACACTCTTGACCATGTTTACTCCAACATTAAGCACGCTTACAGAGCCAAACCCCTCCCCCACCTCGGCCAGTCCGACCATCTTTCCCTGCTGCTCACCCCAGCATACACCCCCCTCAGACGGAGAGCCAGGCCTACTGTAAAAACCATTACAACCTGGCCTGAAAACGCACTCTCCGACCTACAGGACTGCTTTGCATACACAGACTGGGACTTATTCGAACACGAGGACCTAGAAACATTCACAGGGACGGTACTGGACTACATTAAGTTCTGTATCGGAAATGTGACTGTCAGCAAAAACATCCGGGTTTTCCCTAACCAGAAACCCTGGATGAACAGCCAGGTCCATTCACTCCTCAAAACCCGTGATGCTGCCTTCAGGTCAGGCGACAGAGCTCTGTACAGTGCTGCTCGAGCTGACCTGAAAAGAGGAATTAAAAAAGCCAAAACGGACTACAGGAGGAGAATAGAGTCCCATCTGTCCAGCAATAACACACGGGAGGTGTGGCAGGGCATTCAGAACATCACAAACTTCAGAGGCTGTGATGTGACTGCAGGAGACCTGAGTGTGTCACTAGCAGAGGAACTTAACTGTTTCTTTGCTCGCTTTGAGACACCTCAGGACCACCCATCTGCTCCAGTCCTGCCCCCCCCCACCAGGCTGCACCCCACTCACTGTCCAGGAGCATGAGGTACGGCGCGCGCTCCTGGCAGTGAACCCCAGGAAGGCTACCGGACCAGACGGAGTACCTGGCAAGGTGATCAGAGCGTGTGCCCACCAGCTCACCCTGATTCTCACCAGGATTTTCAACTGCTCCCTGGCCCAAGCAGTCATCCCCCCCTGCCTAAAAACAGCCACAATCATCCCCGTGCCCAAAAGGTCATCTGTCACCAGCCTAAATGATTACCGCCCTGTGGCCCTCACACCGGTAATCATGAAGTGCTTTGAGAGGCTGGTTCTCCAGCACATCAAAGACCACCTGCCCCCCACTTTTGACACCCATCAGTTTGCATATCGAGCAAACAGATCCACAGAGGACGCCATCGCTGTAGCTCTCCACTCTGTGTTGAGCCACTTGGAGCAGCAGCAGAGCTACGCTCGCATGCTCTTTGTGGATTACAGCTCAGCGTTCAACACAATCATCCCGGACATTCTCACCACCAAACTGCACACCCTGGGCCTCCCCCCTCTCACATGTTCCTGGATCAAGGACTTCTTAACCAACCGGCCCCAGACTGTGAGACTTGGCCCCCATCTCTCCTCCACCCGCACACTGAGCACTGGCTCCCCACAGGGCTGTGTGCTGAGCCCCCTCCTGTACTGCCTCTACACCCACGACTGCAGTCCAGCCCACAATAACAACCTCATCGTCAAATTTGCTGACGACACCACAGTGGTCGGACTCATCTCGAAGGGAGATGAGGCAGCTTACAGAGAGGAGGTCTTGAAGTTGACAGCCTGGTGTTCAGAGAACAACCTGGTACTGAACACCATGAAAACCAAAGAGATCATCATCGACTTCAGGAAGCACAGGACTGACCCAGCTCCCCTCTACATCAACGGCGAGCATGTGGAGAGGGTCCACACCTTCAGGTTTCTTGGTGTCCTCATCTCTGCTGATCTCTCTTGGTCAGATAACATCACAGCTGTTATCAAGAAGGCTCAGCAGCGACTTCACTTCCTGAGGGTCCTCAGGAAGAACAACTTGGACTCAAACCTGCTGCTGACCTTCTACCGCTCATCCATTGAGAGCCTGCTGACCTACTGTATCACAGTATGGTACGGCAGCTGCACTGAGGCAGACAGGGTCAGGCTTCAGAGGGTAGCCAAGACAGCACAAAGAATCGTTGGCTGCCCTCTCCCCTCCCTGATGGACATCTACACCTCCCGCTGCATCAGCAGAGCCAGGAACATCATCAAGGACAGCTCACACCCTGGCTTTGACCTGTTTGACCTGCTGCCCTCTGGCAGGCGCTACAGGTGCATCAAAGCCAGAACAAACAGACTCAAGAACAGTTTCTTCGCCAGAGCAATCACCACCCTGAACTCACACACTCACCCACTGTAACTGTGCAATATTATATTATTCATACTGAACAATATCTGACATTCCTATATTGTGTAATATCCAGTATTCATTCACTAGTGCAATATTCATTCACCAAGTGCAATATTCATCATCTTCATTATTATATGTATACACATATTTACTTTTCTTACAATGTACAGATGCACCAATGTATGTATATATTTTTATACATGCTATTTTTTGTATATTTTACACATTGTTTATTTCTGTATATCTCTTGATTATATTGATCATACTAGATTATAATGTTTTCATAATATTTTTATTTTAGAGAGTTTGATTTTCTGTTACATGGCACTGAACAGGAGTGGCCCTCCAATCTCATTGTACATCCTGTATAATGACAATAAAGGCATTCTATTCTATTCTATTCTATTCTATTCTAAATGTTGCCACGAGAAACAAAGGTTAAATATTTTATCAGGGTTCTTTATACATAACTTTCTATATATTGACAATATAAACCAAACTTACAAGAATCATAGGTATAAAACTTTTTCTCAGTTTTTGACCAATAAATCATTAAACTGACCTTCAAGACCTTAGTGGATGTAAGCCAAATTTTAATGGATGGTTATCAAGACCCCACTCTACACCTGTAGAAAGTTTTATCAGAATTAATTCAAAACCTTTCGAGCTTCTCTATCATGTTTACAGACAGAATGACACACATGCACGCATGCAAACCCTGCCAAAAACATAATATCTTTGGCAGAGGTAAAATCATCAAATTTTAAGACATGTAATTTAGTGGTGAAAATCAGCATCAATGGCAATCTGTGTTTCTATTACTTTGCGTTTACACTGCAAACCTTCATCTAAGAACTGAGTTCATTTTTTATCTTGAATATCAGAAACATTTCTTGTATACACTGCCATACTCCTATTTGCTGCAGCATACTCTGTTTCCATTGCTCCGCTGTTCATCTCTGGCAAACCAGAGACCAAGACTAGACACCACAGAAGAGACAACAATGGCAGTGTATGTTTGCACTTTTATGCAGCATAAAACACGTTTTAGCTTCCATATAAAGTCAGCTGGGTACTTATCACTCCAGCTGCTTTGGATATTCTGTGTGTCAGCTGTGTTGCTAAAGTTGGTAAGCACTGCCTTGTTCTCGAAGCTGTGAGAAATTTGTTTCCTTTTCCGATTGCTTGTGCTTCAGGATTTATGGAAGCTTGAAGAGGTCCAAAATTTCATGAAACAAGAGCGAGTATTAAAAGGTAGAGAAACATCTGAAAACCAGCCGGACTGCAGTTTATACTTCTGTCCACACTCATACAGTCAGCCTAAGGTCAGCCAGAGCGCCATTCAGGTTTTGTTCTTAGACATTATTCATATTAAAATATACCTCAGCTGTGACAGATGGATTGTACTGAAGTGGAACTAGTTTTGTACTGTAGTTTTGAACACATCCTTCTGTCATCAGGCTACAGCCAACAACGATTTCCAAAGCTTTCACACCCACAATTACAACACTTAACAGAAGTGATGAAGCCATTATATGCTATCCAAAAGACCTGGCAACTGCTGATACGGACACCCAGAACTCCGTGGCTGTGCTTTACTGAATGTGCCGAGCACTGATTTAACTTCAACAAATAAATGCCAAGCCAACAATGACTCAGAGTATCAGTGTCCAGGAGTCTTGCTGCTAAATAGCATGCAAATATGAGTGGGTGCAAGGGTACATGTGCATTTCTGTGACTGTGTGTGCAGATGCATGTTGATGTGTGCCCTGACTTGTTTCAGTTGCAGGCTCTTGGCATTGTGCCTGATGGGGGTTAGTGGAGGTTGGACCACTGCCTCCCTGCTGCTCTGCCCCGCTGTCCCACAGCCCCTCAACAGCTACCAGTTAGAAGAAAAAGGAGGAAACACACACACACACACACACACACACACACACACACACTCCAGCTCTCAGTCCCTCTCTGCTGCTGGTGCAGGAGGGGCAAGTCGAGCTTCTCCTCACAGCTGCTCGTCACACACTGCTGGAGATACTGGAGGCGCTCCAGTGACACAGCACACACACATTCACATATTCACATATTAGTAGTAATATTTTGTCTATTAAAAGTAGGGATCCACATACACATAAAGAAGACTTCCAACTACACTAACTTTATCCCCCCACAGCCATGCTGATCACAGGCATCAGTACCTTTCCCTATGATACACCATCACACTCTTTCCAGGCTTGACTCTTTTTGTCTGCACACATGTGGCACAGTGATTTGTGATTGGAAGCAAACCAGAAGAACAGGAGGAGCAAGAAAAGACTTTCACTTGCCCTCCTCCTGCCTCCTTCGTACTTTTCACCCATCATGACTACACATTGTCATGCTAGCAGTGTTTTGCCCTCTAACCAGATATTTCATTACCCTTTGTACTTTATTATCTTTTCAATGACGAAGTAATTTCCCCCTGGAGCAAACATGCCATCAACACACTTAATTATATTTACATGGTGCCATTGCTTTTTTGTCCTGTAAAGATGGCTTTGAAGCGAGAGTTTGGCAGTGAAATAGGAGCTCAGCTGACAGTAACATCATTATTGCTGAGGGTGGAAGAGGGAACGTATCATTTGAGCACTTTACAGGATGCTTATTTTGTTGACTCTAGCATCAGGTGATGATGGTTTTCATTTAACTGTATGTGCTGAGTGGAGTGCCTCTAAAGTACCACATGAATGTTTGAATTATCACTATTATTTTGTGCGTGATGGGTTTTTAGTGCATGCTAGTCTATGTGCTGTCTTTAAAACCTGTAGCAGAAACATTTAATCATTTTAGGTGTTGCTAACATGTAAGATTTGTCAAGAAAAGAACATTTCTCAGTTTCAGCATTTGATATGTTGCCTTTTTGCAATTTTCAATGAAATGCAAGCTGTAAAAATATGAAAATCAAACACAAGCTTGGGCAGCACAGTGGTGCAGTGGTTAGCACTAGTTCCTCACAGCAAGAGGATCCTGGTTTGAATTCACTGCCAGCTAGGGTCTTGCATGTTCTCCCCATGCTTGCATGGGTTCTTGCCAGGTACACCTGCGATAGACTATCCAGGGTGTAACCTGCCTTTCACCCCTTGACAGAGGCACCAGCCCTCCCACAACCCTGAATTAGATAAGTACAAGAAAATAGATGAATGGATATAAGTTGTTTTATTTTTCAATGACTCTATTTTGGTTTTATTTACACTGTACCCAGCATCACAAAAAAGTAAACCATCATTTGTGCTACGTCATTCCAGTGTAAAGGCACTTGGCGGAGCGGGAACTAGAATGGAAAACACTAGTGTGAATGGACAGTAGGCTTGTCAACACAGAAGCCATCCTAAAATAAGCATGTTTCATTTCAGTGTAATAATATAACTGACATTGATGGGCATTATATAAAGCTGATATGGTAAAGAGGAAAACATTAAAATGCTTGTTTAAACAGTCATTGTTACCATTAGCATTTGGTTGGATTTGTGTTTCTGGCCTTGTCACATGAATGGACATTAAGTTTATGTTCTGTTTTCTTCTGTTTTCTTCTTTCCAGCAGTGGCTGCTCCACATGTTACAGCTGTATATGCAGATGTCCCATTAGTCGGTTTGCAGCCTACCTCAAAGAGGCATTTACAGTTAAATGAGCTAGAATAGGTAGCTTTCTTTGAATCACCTCTGAAGACATATACAGTACATACAGACTTGCTTTTATGTCATGTTGCGTCTTACAGCCTTTTATTGTCTGTTTATCATTTTGTCTTTTGTTATAGAGTAGTTGCTTTTATTTTTCTTTTGGAAATTATTATGTTTACTGACAATTTGTGTTTCGCATTTTGCATCTAATTTATTCTTATTTATTCTTGTTTTATCTTACTGTTTGCTTCTGTTTCAGTTTACCTTCTGAGCCTTCTGCTTTATGTCTGTCAAACCACTTTGTAAACTCTGTTTTTAAAGATGCTAATTATATATATATATATATATATATATATATATATATATATATATATATATATATATATATATATATATATATATATATATATATATATATATATATACACACACACACACACACACAGTTCAGCCTGTTTGTTGTTAGGTGTTCATAAGTACCAGGTGTTTAGCAGAGTTTTCTGCTGAAAAGTAGCTACATTTGTCTGGAAAGTACAATATGAGCCATTAAACAAGACAATGTACTAAGAGGCATTATAAATCTGCAGGATTCAGTGATGGCAATTCTCTGTAGGTTCAACACTGAGAAAAGGCTTTCATATTACAAGCAGACAGTACTCTTAGAAGTCTGCATGTAAGCAGCCTAGAACTTTTGACTTTTAATCAAAGCAGATCTTTTTCTTACTGATGATTTAACAAGGAGAGTTTCATGGCCATCTAATGATTAGAAAGACTCAAACTACTAGTAACAACACATGCAAAACAACAACAACAACAACAAAACAAACAAACAAAGGAAATATGACTTTTACTTCAAAAGCCTCATGATTCTATTTTATGTTCTTTTAAGATGTTGCCACCCTTGTACAGAAGTTTATTTTTTTAGAAACTAAAATAATCTACATACAGGGATATTTTTGAGTCCTCTTTTGCGAGAAAAATAAAAGACATTTAGATCTCAATAGCAAACAAAACTTATTGGAAGTGATTGCAGTCTGTGCAAAGTGGCTTCTGCTTCAAAAAGCTCCACCAGCAGGAAATAGATCAGAGGCAAATGTCCACTTTACTCAGTTCTTTTCCTGATTCCACTGGTCCAGACAGCATCCATAATGAGCACACCGTGAAGACCTTTTTCTGCTCCTTTTTTTTTTTTGATACAGTCATTGTTGCTTCTCTCGCTCTTTTTTCCAAGAAAATGTAATTTACAGCTGTGCAACCTTTAGTGAAGCTGGAAAACCTTCTGCAATTTCAAATACGGCTTTTTTCACTGCAACATCTTTCAATCTGTGTGCACACTGCATGCAAATTTCCACCTTGAGATTCATCTGTTCAATTATGTTTATGACTTATAACCAGTGTGTAATAGCATTAAGATTTATAGAACTGATTCAAGTCTTGAATCTATTTTAGGGATAGGGAAGATAGCTCAGATATTTCATCTTCTATCAAACAAGGAATTCAGCTACTTTTGCAGAAAATGACAAGCAGTTATAAATCAAAGTTACCAATTAAAAACAGGGGGCCACAGGGCTTGAAATCACAGGTGAAGGATTTAGAAAATGGACTTGACTTTATTTTATGGATGTAAGAGCTCATTACTTAAGCAAAAGCATAAATGGTGATTAACTTAAGAGGTTGGAATAGTTTATTCACCTAAATTACTTCAAGCACACCTTTAGCAAACTCAAATGATTACACTGTTACACTGGTTAAAAGAGCAGAGGAACAGCCTTGAGACAGACAGCCAGATTTAAAAACAGATTGCAGTTTAAATACAATGCAGTTGGACATAATTAGGCTTTAGACCAGTCATACAAGCCTAGAGAACATCTGGAAACAACCGGTCACAAGAAAAAATATGTATTCCCCAACCAGTTAAAAGTACTGTGACATCAGTCACTAAAACCCCATTCACACACTCCTAGAGGTGACCAGTCAGTTACCCCTGGTAGCCATCAGGTGCTAAGGAAAAGTGTGTATTCCATGACTGGTTGGTGAGTGGTTGCTAAGCTTGCTGCAGTCACCAGTAGTAAGCACCAGTAGTAAGACATGGAAGCACTCACAAACTGCTCACCAAGTGGTAGAGAACCCAAATCAGAAATGGAGAACATTTACCTCCAGAGTAAAAGTTGTGCCATTATAGCTGCAACCAACACATTTCAGAAGGCACAACTTTTACTTTACAGGCAAAGTTCTCAGTTCACTACAGCTCAGAGAGTAAATACAGAGTGCGTGCAGATAAACGGTGTCTTCCATTCAAATTATGGGAGACCATAGCTTACAATCAGCTTGCAATCAAAGCACTCACAAAGAGTTTCTTTTTTTTTTTTTTTTTTGGTGCAGCAACCTTTTTGCAACCAGATTTACCTGCTGGCAGCTCCAGCAGCCGTTCACCAACTGGTTGGGGAATACATATTTTACACCAGTGACCAATGGTTGTCCGGTGTTTGCAGACTGTTCTCTAGACCAGTGAGGCCCTAGATATCTAGTCCACTATAATTCTAAATTAGAGTGAGTCATCTAAATGTGCTATGACATGCACATTTATGCAGTTTTGTGTTTAGGGTAAATTCCTTGCCTGTGTGATCATAATGGAAAATTTTCAGCTAGTCTCCTGAGAGTCTGAGAGGGACAATTTTTCAGGGATGCTGGTGTAGCCAGAGGATATCCAGACCAAGAGTTCTATGTTGGCCCACTGGCCAATTTGTCACAAATAATTTCTCAAAAGCATATAGGCTACATCAGGGTCAAACAATAACCACTGATTATCCAAATGCCATCACACTTTTGCTTTCCACCTGTACTTTTTTCGTCCAAGTAACCAAAGCCTGCTCAAACGTGATGGGCCAATAGTATTCAGATTACAAGGTGACTGCAAACAAAAACTGCATATGCTGCATATGCATGCTCTGTTTAGAGAGATTAATGCTAGGAACCCTGCAGAGGAACAACGCAGTAAAGCTGAGTGTCTCTAAAGAGATTTAAAACATGTCAGCCTGTATCTTAGAAAAATGATCTAGGGGGTCAATTTATAATGATGTCAAAAAGCGTTTAGCCAAGACATAAAATCATTCCATCACAGTTTGTCCCCAGCTGCATTGTTTTAAGTAAAAAAAAAAAAAGTCAATAAATTAAGGCAGTGTTAGAAATACCCAATTTTTTTTTATACAAGTGCATCCACTGTGTTCAACTTAATCAAAGGATATTACCACAACAAAATTCTTGTACTGCCTTACAATTACTGTGTAAGCAACGCTGATTAAAAGTCAACCCTGTCATTGCTTCCCACCATGCAGTGATGTGTGGAGAGGGAATGCATGGTTCAGAGAGGAGGTAATTTAGCAAACCCCAAATGAAATCCCTGCTAATTAAGATGAGTTTCTTCCACTGTGTGAGAAAATAATCTGTTGCGAGAGAATCCATAGAAACAAGAGTCAGCTGAAAGATAAAACAAAATGCTCACAACATAACTATATAAAAGTTTTCTGTTTAAATGCATATTTCACTGCTCCTACAGTGTTAATGTGACTTACACTTTTTTTTTACAGAATATTTCTTATTTCAGCTGTTTACCTGCTATACCTTTCCATCAGGCCCTCCATCCATTTATCCTCCTCATCTTTTCTTCCCATATTTAGCGATGGCATGGCAGCCAACAACAACAGAAAAATAAAACAAAATAAATGCCAAGGTTTCAGGCTTAACAAAACAGAGAACAGATATATTTCAAACAAAATTACTAAAAAAAATACATGTTTTAATTGTGCTTTTACAAAGTAGGTACCGCTGACCTTGTCTAACCTTACTTTGCACTATTTGATCCCAAGTGATGCATTTGCACTGCTTATTTTACCAATAACAACTTTGTTTTATTTGGTTTAATACAAGCTGGGCTCCTGTTCAAATATGTCACTTAACAAAGAAGCATTTCCTTTTATCTATTCTGACATGTTTTTCATTACATCCAGTAAGTGGCTAGAGCTGAGAGGGTCTGAATATTGAATTTTTTTATGTATTAGTGCCAAGACACTTAGGCCATCAGTTGTTTTATTCTGTTTGATTCATTTCCAGTGCTCCTCACACTCTCCACTGTTTGTTCAGCAAAATAGTCTCAAATGAAATATTTTCATGCAAAAATTCAAAGAGACAAAGTCACATTATTTCAAATTCAGAATAATTCTTTTTAATTGGAGAGAAATAGAAATTCAGTCTGAAATCTAGTTTGAGACCTCGCCAGAGTTTCCTCAATGGTAAGACATTCACTTATTATCATTACTATCGGCTGTTGACTCTAATTGGGCATTTTGGAATTAGTAAAATGCTCTGTAGGATTGTTGCAGAAAACAGTGTACATGCCATGGACACTAGAACATAGCTGAGTACGTTATAAATGAGAAGTAACTCATTTACTCAGTAACTACTTAAAAATAGGAAGCAGGAAGTCAAGTACAAATCCTATCCTGGCTAATATTTCAATCCCAGTCACCAAAAAAAGAAAGCATCCCCAAAGCCACCGCCATGTTTAACTGGAGGGATGATGTTAATGAGTCAATGTTCGGTGCCTGCCTTCCTCCACATGTAATTAACAATAGATGGCCCTTTCATCAGTCTAGAGCAGCGGTGGACAATTAATTTTCCCAAGGAGCCACACGAGAAACTGGGACTGCTGTGGAGGGCTGCACCAATAAGTTAATAAAGAGATAAAATTAACACTGAGCAGAACTCAGAACTCTGCCACAACAGTCCCAGTTTCTCAGGTGTCCCCTTGGGAAAATTCATTTCCTATCCCTGGTCTAGAGGATTTTGCATTTCATGGTCTGAGAGCCATTCAGGTGCCTTTTGGCAAACTCCCCACCTGTTGTTGAGCTTTTTTGTGAAGAATGACTTCTGTCTGGCTAGTCTATTATAAAAGCCTGATTAATGGACTGCTGCATCAGTGGTTCTTCTTCGGTAAGACTCCCTCATGACCAGAATTAAATTCAGAATCTCATTAATCCCACTAGTGCTTGGTTACTTGTTTGACTGAGGTCTTTTGGTCTCATTTACTCTGATCACACTCCTCCAACTGAATCAAAGACTGTCTGTAAGATGAAACAGAGGTAAACTGTCAATGTCATAACAAGGGTTTAAATACTTCCAGTATGTAAATGGGATATTTCACTCTTTTTTATGCATTCACAAAATATATTTTGCTTTGTAATTATGGTGTATTGCTTGTAGACTGCTGACTATTCAGAGGCATATGCCTTAGACATACTTATTTTTCAATTTATTTATTTATTTATTTTAATATATCACTAATTCACAACAATGGTGATTTCAAGCTGTTTTGTATTGCAAGGTAAACTTTGCAACATTAGAGAGAAAACCCAACATTAAGACAATCCCCTATGAGCAAGAATCTGGTGACGAAGTGCAAAGAAAGAACTTAATTAACAGGAAGCGACATCCACTGGTCATGTACCATGACTAGTTGGAAAGTGGGGGGAAAGAGAAGAAAAAAAGGAGAGCATAGAGAGAGAGACCAAGGACAAGCAATGGGAGAGAACAGACAAAAGTTAACGACATGTAGTAGTGGCACATAAGCGTGTCATGAGTGAAAAGAAAGGAGAGTAGGAGGAGTGCTCAATGCATCGTAGGAAATCACCCAGCAGTCTCAGACTGTTGTGGCATAACTAAAGGATTTAGCTTCCGGGTCATCTGACATAGCTCCAACTATAAGTTTCATGAAATGGGAAAGTTTGAAGCTTAACCTTAAAAGAAGAGAGGGTGTCTGCCTTCGGAACTCAAAAGGAGATCAAAAGTAGCCTGATAGTTGAAGGGTCTACTTGTGGGGGCTCTATAAGTTTGACCACGAGCCAACTGGGACTTTTCTGTGTGGAGTTTGCATGTACTCCCCATGCCTGCACAGGTTATTGGTACTTCAACATCTAGTTCCAGTTAGGTTAACTGGTGTTTCAAAATTGGACACAGGTGTGAATGTGAATGGTTGTCTGTCCCTCAAAGTGTTTGATTAATTTATCTGAGTCATCTGGTTTCATGGATAAATCTAATGGATATCATCTGCATAGCAGTGGAAATGTATACAGCATTTTCTAGTAATACTGCATAAGGGAATATGAAAAGTCTAGGTCCCAGCACAAAACTCTGTGGAACTCACTGACAAAGTTGTTAAGTACTGTATGTGAGAAATACCCCTGAACAAATTGGAAGCTATAAGATAAATATGATTCAAATTAGGGCAGCACATTGCCTTGAATACCCAAAGAATAGTCTAGTGTCTGTAGTAAAATGTAATCAACAGTATCAACTAAGGTCTAGCAGGACAGGCACAACGTGAGCCCACTGACTGAGGCAATAAGAAAATCATTAGTAATCTTCACTAGTGCTGTTTCTGTGCTATAATAAACTCTAAATACTGACTGAAACTCTTCAAATAAACCATTCCTCTGCAAATGAGCACATAGCTGATTTTCTCTTTCAAGAATGCTATAAGAGTTATTCAGTGCTGAATATTTCTGAATACTTCCAGTAAGGGTTAAATGTACTTGAAGCATATACTGACCTATTCAAGTCTGTAGTAGTTGCGCTGTGAGTGTGTCCAAATTTTGACTGGTACTATATATATATATATATATATATATATATATATATATATATATATATATATATATAAAAAGCCAGCTTGCCCTGCGGGCAGTGTTTATGTTCCAAGCTCAGGTACTCTACAAGAGGCTTGGATGTCATTCCTGAAATCTGCTGGAGCCACTCTCCCAGTTTGGGGGTCATAGCCCCAAGCGTTCCGATTACCACGGGGACCACTGTTACCCTTCACCTTCCACAGCCTGTCTACTTCTTCTCTGAGCCCTTCGTATTTATTGAGCTTCTTGTGTTCTTTCTTGTTGATGTTGCCATCACTTGGTATTGCAACATCTATCACTACAGCTTTCTTCCTCTGTTTGTCCACCACTACGATGTCCGGTTGGTTAGCCATCACAAGATTGTCCGTCTGTATCTGGACGTTCCACAGGATCTTGGCTCTGTCACTCTCAGCCACCCTTGGGGGCGTATCCCATTTTGACCTCGGGACTTCCAGGTCATACTCGGCACAGATGTTCCTGTATACTATGCCAGCCACTTGGTTATGGTGTTCCATATATGCCCTGCCTGCTAGCATCTTGCACCCTGCTGTTATGTGCTGGAATGTCTCAGAGGTATCTCTGCACAGCCTGCACCTGGGATTTTGCCTGGTGTGGTAGACCCCAGCTCCTAGTGATCTTGTGCTCAGAGCTTGTTCCTGTGCTGCCATGATTAATGCCTGTGTGCTGTCCTGTCTGTTAGTCCAGCTTTGTCCAGCCATTGGTAAGATTCTTCTATATCAGCCACTTCTTCTATCTGCCGATGGTACATGCCATACAGGGGCCTGTCCTTCCATGGTGGTTCCTGTTATTGTTCCTCTTCTGTCTTGGGTGGCCAAGATGTGGCCATCTACCTGATGTATTCATGGATCGTTGTTGTTTTATAAAGGATAGTGGTTCTGACACTCACTAGTCCTCGGCCTCCTTCCTTCTGCTTATGTACAGTCTCAGGGTGCTGGATATGGGGTGAAACCCTCCATGCATAGTAAGGAGCTTTCTTGTCTTGACATCAGTGGCTTCTATTTCCTGCTTTGGCCAGCGTATTATCCCAGCAAGGTATCTAACAACTGGCGGGGCATAGGTGTTGATGGCCTGGATCTTGTTCTTCTCATTCAGCTGGCCCTTCAGGACTTGCCTTACTCTCTGCAGGTATTTGGTGGTTGCAGCTTTCCTAGCAGCCTCTTCATAGTTCCCATTTGCCTGTGGGATTCCAAGGTACTTGGTGCTGTCTTCAGTGTCTGCAATGTTGCCTTCTGGTAGTGCTATTCCATCAGTTCTGACTACCTTCCCTCTCTTTGTTACCATTCAACTACAGTTCTCCAGTCCAAATGAAATTCCATTGTCATTGCTGTGGTTGTCCGTGTGGTCATCCATGTACAGGAGGTGGATGATGGTTGCTCCATGATGGTTGCTCCATTCCGTAGTCGGTATCCATAGCCAGTCTTGTTGATGATCTGGCTGATGGGATTCAGGCCTATGCAGAACAGCAGTGGAGACAGTGCATCTTGGTAAATCCTGCACTTGATGGTGACTTGTGCAATTAGCTTGAAGTTGGCCTCTAGTGTTGTTCTCCACATTGCCACTGAGTTCTTGATGAAGGCTCTCAGGGTCCTGTTGATCTTGTATAGGTTTAGACATCCCAGGATCCATGTGTGCAGCATTGAGCCATAGGCTTTCTTGTAATCAATCCAGGTGGTGCACAGGTTGGCTAGTCTATATCTTTATCTATATCTATATCTATATATAATTATATAATTACTGAATATTAATAGTAACTGTGCCAGTGTGGGCTCATGATGAGCATCCGCGGTAATAAAAACAGCAGAAAGCACATATCAATAGGGAACAAGCTTTAATGGATTCAGAACTCCACTGAGGCTAATTTGAATGCATGAATCTCATTATAACAGCAGGAAAAGGCTTTTGACAGGTTCTGGTGTGACGTTTGGCTCTCTGCTCAACTGTCCACAGTTACTGGCCTGTCAACCTTGTCACTTCTTTTTTGCCAAGGGAGCTATGGAGACTGAAATCATTTTGACAGCTCTCTGTCCATTAAAAAGGTGACAATGAATTCCACTGAATATCTGCAGTATACCCTATAAGAGTGCGACTGCGAAAGAGCAACAGAGCACTTTGCCAAACAGAGGAGGAGACGCAAAGCACACAGGAGACATTCAGATTTAACAAACATTACAACAGAAATAGAAAATGCAACATTGATGGTTTTTGCCTGTGTGACACAACACTGGGACATAAACTCCGTGGCTGACTAACTATGTAATTGGGACAGGCATGAATCCAGTATTAAAGCAGCTTTTTGCGTAAACAGGGCCGTGTCTGTTTTCTTCTCACTGAACACAAATAAACGTATTAAAAAAATCTGTTTCAAGAATCATTTACATGCTCCAAACCAGGACAGACTAAAAGAAAAACTGTGGGATGAGATTGGGATACAGAACAAGCAACAAAAAAGGAGTTGAGAGCTTAACTTAAATGAGGAAATGAACATTTCAGTTGTTCAAAATCTAACCTAAATAGCAAGTCAGATGTGAGTAAAATCAATAACCAGGCACTGTATGGTGCTGATTAGAGGTAAGTAGGATAGGAAAAAAGAAAGAGTGTGTAATGTGTCTCCATTAGATGAATCTAGGGTGCATTTCAAAGCACTAATAAAGAGCTAACGATAGAAGAGATTTAAAAATATGCAGGTAGCACTCATCTGCTCTGAAACTCTGAGACCTGTATTAACATTCCCCCACTTCACTTTTTACCTTTCTGATGCCCTTACTTCAAGGTCTACTCAAAGACCTTCTTTGATTATTCCAATTATTCTACCCAGGCCACTAAATTCTGTTTTAGACCCACATAACATCTTCATTACACATGGGAGAGGAATGCAAAACAGGTTGGAAAAGAAAAGCCTGAGTAGGCCTAACAAATTCCCAAACAAACTGTCCTTTCAGCAGGGACAGTAGGCAGAGAGCTGGATGGAAAGAAATGGACTGACCTTTAAGGCTACTGATGATACAGTCACATACAAAAAGGTGACAATGAATGACCCCATTCTTCTGACTTTGGAACAAGTTTGGACTCTAACTTTGTGTTTTGTCATAATGGCCAAGGATGGCGAAGGCTCTTAGATGATAAACAGCAGCACGATCAATTTCTGCAGAGGAGAGTAAAATCTCAAAGGTGTCAGATGTCGGGCTGGTAGAGACAAAAAAAAAACTCTAATGGAGCCTTTCCACCAATCTAAATATGAGACAAGAGAAACATGTCATTAAGCTGTAGCAAGCTGTTTTTTTCACATGCTGATGGATGTTCGATTTCACTAATGGAGGAAATAGATTATATCTCAATCCTTTCCATCCAATTAGCACTAACTGAGTGGCTCAGTAAAAAATATCATCTTGAGTAAAATTTTACACTGTGATGATGGAGAGAAGCAGTGTAAACCTTCATTTTTAAATGAAAAACGATTCCACTTAATATGCTGATTGGACATAATTCGGAGAGTTATATGGTTTATTTTCCCATTTTATGTTGGCACTCACTTGTTTCAGCTCCTCCACTTCCTGTCCTTGTGTGTTTCCCACCAATGTGATTACCTTCTCCAGCCTAATGTGTGCCACCTGGGTTCAGCTGATCTTCCTCTGTGTTTTTAGTCTCTCTTTCCCTCCCTCTGTATCAAATTATCTCTGTATTCCCTGTCGAGTGCTGCAGCATTGTGTTACACTGTAAAACCCTTTCAGATATGGGATACATAACATTGTTGGCTTCATCAGTCTGTTAAAGTGACAGCATTTATTCTTTCAGACACGGGTCACTTTTACAGTGATGTTCCTCATGAGTTCATTAATTAAGGCACTCCCTCAATATTGACGGAACAAGTATTATGTATTGTGCAAGAAGTGACAATACATCAAGCGGAATATGAGGTCAGCATTTTCCTTAATTCAGTGGTTTATAGTTACTTTGATAATTTGAGATTCCACCACAGTAAATGTTATTAAACAGACAGTCTGTCAGGTCTCCAGTCGATCACAGGGCTAATTGTCATAACCCAGGGAGGGCCGGCCTGTGTTTTTGTGTGTGTGAGTTGTTGGCTGTCCAGCAGAGATGGAGAGGGGTTTCAGGCGTCTCCACCTCTGGGCAGATACGTGGGCGTGGCTCCACCACACCTGTGATGGATCAAGGCATCAGGTGGAATTACTTAAGCTGCCAGCGGACATTCACTCGTCGCTGGATCATTGACTACTTCCAAGTTAGTGTCGGCTCCTTCAGTGACTTCCTGTCGTGTATTCCCAAGCTTACCTGTGTTTTCGCTGTTCGCCTTCCCCAGATCTCCGTGTCGGCTCCTGCCTTCGCTCCCTGAAAATCCTGCTCTCCGCTCGCCACGCCGTTCCACGCCGTGCCACCGCTGATCCTCGGGACCTTTCCACCTGCCTGCTCACTCACCTGCCTGGCCTCTCCTCCCCCCCTTGGCCTCTCTGCTCGCCGCTCGCCCCCAGCTGTTTCCCACAAAATCCCCGGACCTGCTTCCCTTCACACATTCTCACTGTAAATAAACTTGCACTCTGCTCTCATCAATTACCGCCTGTGTGTCTTCTCCATCTCAGTTGTGACAGAATGATCCAGCCACAATCGGACACCGCGGAGGCTGATCCCATCAGCAGGACTTTGGCCAACCAGGAAGAGACCCTCCAGCGCCATGACCACATGCTTCGCCTGATCACAAGCCAACTCAGTGCTACCACTCAACACCTGGCTGACTTACGGGGTATGTTGGAACCCACTGTGTTATCTGCCATGCCTCACCAGCCCGATTCATCTGCCCCGCCGCCGGCACCGTCGGTAGTGTCAGCCTCCGCATCCGAAGCCACCGGAACACCGGAGAAAGCCCTGCCCACTCCTGAGGTATTCCATGGTGAGCTAGGGAAGTGTGGAGGATTTCTAACTCAGTGTTCACTAGTTTTCAGACAGCAAAGACTCGCCTACGCTTCAGACTGCGCAAAAATTGGATTTATGGTCAACCTGTTCCGGGGACGGGCGTTGGAGTGGGGGCACGCTGTTTTACGAGGTAACCCCGACCTGTCTTTCCCCACTTTTCTGTCTCGCTTTAAGGAAGTTTTTGACAAGGGATCCTGCCCCGAGGCTGCGGCTCAGAGATTGGTCAATCTGCGGCAGGGCAGACAGCGTATGGCGGATTTTTCCGTGGACTTCCGCATTCTCGCCGAGGAAGCCGGCTGGGAGGAGAGAGCGCTCAGAGGAGTATTTTTGAATAGCATTAGTGACGACCTCAAATATGAACTTGCAACCCGCGATTTACCTCTTTCTCTGGAGGCGGTAATTTCACTGTGTATTCGGCTAGACGATCGCCTGAGAGCTCGGCGGACCCCGGGCAACTACGACTCCCAGCATGCCTTTCACCGCGCTGCTTCCGGTGACCGGAGAGGATCCCCGGAGGATGACGCCAGGCGCACGGCGACTCCTGGTGGCGCGGAGGAGCAACCCATGCAGCTTGGACGGGCCAGATTGTCTGCTTTGGAACGACGACGGAGATGGGAGGCAGGGGAATGCATGTATTGTGGCAAGATGGGTCACTTCATCGCTTCCTGTCCTGTTCGCCCAAAAGGTCGTGTCCGTCAGTAAAGGTGGGGGTACTGGCGGGCCAACTTAACTCTTGTTCCTCCCTGCCGAGATTCACGCTCCAGGCAAAGCTTGTGCTTCCCTCCGGTTCCCACACGGCGTTGGCATTAATAGATTCTGGGGCTGAGCAAAATCTTATGGATTCCGCCCTCGCCCAGCAGTGGGATGTTCCATCCATAGCCTTGCCCACTCCGCTCCGGGTCTCGGCACTGGACGGCGCTGCTCTCTCTGTTATCACTCACAAGACCCAGCCACTCCCCCTCACCCTGTCGGGTAACCATTCAGAACAGTTGTCATTTTTTCTTTTTGATTCACAACAGACTCCCATCGTCCTTGGCTTTCCGTGGTTACAGTTGCATAACCCCCATATCAATTGGACAACTCGAAGCATCGCAGGGTGGAGCGAGCGGTGCCACCAGCATTGTCTCCGGTCCGCCACGCCCTCTGTTAACCGCTCGTCCACGCCCAGGGGGGAGACAAAATCCGATCTGTCTGGGGTGCCCTCAGCCTATCACGATCTGGCTGAGGTGTTCAGTAAGGACCGGGCCGTCTCTTTGCCTCCTCACAGACCCTACGATTGCGCCATCAATCTCGTGCCTGGGGCTCCCTATCCATCCAGCAGACTCTACAGCCTTTCTCAGCATGAACGGGACGCCATGGACCGGTATATTACCGAAGCCCAGGCAGCTGGCCTCATTCGGCCGTCCACTTCTCCCATGGCCGCTGGATTCTTCTTCGTGTCAAAGAAAGACAAGTCTCTCCGCCCCTGTATTGACTACCGGGGCCTCAATGCTATCACTGTTCGTAATAAGTATCCACTGCCACTCCTCACCTCCGCTTTTGAGCTCCTACAGGGGGCGACCGTCTTCACTAAACTGGACCTCCGGAACGCCTATCATCTCGTTCGCATACAAGAAGGAGATGAATGGAAAACAGCTTTCAACACCCATCTCGGTCACTTCGAGTACCTCGTGATGCCCTTCGGGTTGACCAATGCCCCGGCAGTGTTCCAGGCCCTCGTTAACGACGTCCTTAGGGACTTCATTAACCACTTTGTGTTCGTTTACTTGGATGACATCCTGATTTTCTCTCCCTCGTTGCAGGAGCACAGGAAGCACGTTCGGCTGGTGTTGCAGCGGCTGTTGGAGAACCGGTTGTTTGTGAAAGGAGAGAAGTGCGAATTTCACGTTGAGTCTGTCTCCTTTTTGGGTTACATCATTGGAAAGGGGCGACTGGAAGCTGACCCGGTTAAGGTACAGGCGGTTCTGGATTGGCCCGAGCCATCGGATCGGAAACAGCTACAGCGTTTTCTCGGATTCGCTAATTTCTATCGCCGCTTCATTAAGGACTTTAGCACCATCACCCATGCTCTTACTTCTCTCACCTCTCCCAAGTTGCCTTTCAGGTGGACCTCGGCTGCGGCTGGTGCTTTCTCTTTTCTGAAGAATCGGTTCGCCTCCGCTCCGGTTCTCATCCAGCCTGACCTGTCCAGGGCCTTCGTGGTGGAGGTGGATGCTTCCGACGTGGGAGTGGGGGCAGTCCTTTCTCAACAGGCCACAGGTGGCCTTCGACCCTGTGCTTTTTTTTCCCGTCGCCTCTCGCCAGCTGAGCAGAACTACGATGTGGGGGATCGGGAACTGTTGGCCATCAAGTTGGCTTTGGAGGAATGGCGGCACTGGCTGGAGGGCGCGACCCATCCATTCCTGGTGTGGACGGACCACAAGAATCTGGCATATCTCCGGTCCGCTAAGCGCCTTAATGCGCGACAAGCCAGGTGGGCCTTGTTTTTCACTCGCTTCAACTTCACCATCTCCTACAGGCCTGGGTCACGGAATGTGAAGCCCGACGCCTTATCTCGACAATTCTGCTCCTCGGACCACTCTGTCCAGCCGGAGTTTATCGTGCCTCCCTCCTGCGTTGTCGGCACCCTCACCTGGGAGATCGAGTCCGCCGTTCGAGCGGCTCTCCAGGCCGAACCAGACCCTGGCACCGGACCCCCCAATCGCCTCTATGTGCCCTCCCAGGTTCGGGCCCGGGTTCTGCAGTGGGCACATACAGCTAGATTCACCTGTCATCCCGGAGCTAATCGCATGGTCTCCTTTCTCCAGCGCTATTTTTGGTGGCCCACGCTGATCAAGGAGACCCGTGAGTACGTGGCAGCATGCAGTATCTGTGCACAGAATAAACCATTGTTGTCTTCTCCCTCTGGTCTCCTTAGGCCGCTGCCTACTCCCAAGCGACCATGGTCCCACATAGCGCTGGACTTTATCACTGGCCTCCCTCCTTCAGAAGGGAATACCGTTGTCCTGACCATCATAGACCGTTTTTCCAAGGC
Source organism: Archocentrus centrarchus (assembly GCF_007364275.1). NCBI lineage: Eukaryota > Metazoa > Chordata > Actinopteri > Cichliformes > Cichlidae > Archocentrus > Archocentrus centrarchus. The sequence goes on along the minus strand of NC_044355.1, from coordinate 11,209,965 downwards.
AGCTCACTTCATCGCCTTGCCCAAGCTTCCTTCCGCCCTGGAAACAGCACAACTCCTGACCAACCATGTCTTCCGACTACATGGAATTCCGGAAGATATAGTGTCCGATCGGGGGCCCCAATTCACATCCCGGGTGTGGAAGGCGTTCTGCGAATCCCTCGGAGCTAAGGTGAGCCTCTCCTCTGGTTACCATCCACAGACCAACGGCCAGACTGAACGTGCCAACCAGGAGTTAGAGGCAGCTTTGCGGTGCGTGGCATCTTCCAATCAGGCCACCTGGAGCTCTCATCTACCTTGGATTGAGTACGCGCACAACTCTCTCTCTTCCACCGGCACGGGCATGTCCCCGTTTGAAGCCGCTCAGGGTTTTCAACCACCTCTCCTTCCTGCCATCGAAGAGGACCTCACCATTCCCTCAGTCCAACATCACCTTCGTCGCTGTCGTCGGGTATGGGAGGCCACCCACGCTGCTCTTCTCCGGACCAAAGAGCGGAACAAGCGGATTGCTGATCGCCACCGGACCCCTGCACCAGACTACCAGCCGGGTCAGCAGGTATGGCTGTCCACTAAGAATGTTCCAGTGCGTGTGGAGTCTCGGAAGCTCGCTCCAACCTTCCTTGGGCCGTTCGAGATTGAGTCTATTGTCAATCCTGTGTCTGTCCGTCTAAAGTTGCCTCGTAACATGCGCATCCACAACGTCTTTCATGTTTCGCAACTCAAACCTGTCTCCTCCAGTCCTTTGTGCCCCCCGTCTGGTTCTCCTCCCCCCGCTCGGATTATTGACGGCCAGCAGGTCTACACTATCCGTCGCCTTATGGACGCACGTCGCCGTGGGCGCGGTTACCAGTTTTTGGTGGACTGGGAGGGCTACGGTCCTGAGGAACGGTCCTGGGTGTCCCAGGCTAACGTCTTGGATAAAGGCATGGTGCGGGACTTCCGGAGACGGTATCCAGAGAAGTTTCGGTCGCCTGGAGGCTCCCGTTGAGGGGGGGGTACTGTCATAACCCAGGGAGGGCCGGCCTGTGTTTTTGTGTGTGTGAGTTGTTGGCTGTCCAGCAGAGATGGAGAGGGGTTTCAGGCGTCTCCACCTCTGGGCAGATACGTGGGCGTGGCTCCACCACACCTGTGATGGATCAAGGCATCAGGTGGAATTACTTAAGCTGCCAGCGGACATTCACTCGTCGCTGGATCATTGACTACTTCCAAGTTAGTGTCGGCTCCTTCAGTGACTTCCTGTCGTGTATTCCCAAGCTTACCTGTGTTTTCGCTGTTCGCCTTCCCCAGATCTCCGTGTCGGCTCCTGCCTTCGCTCCCTGAAAATCCTGCTCTCCGCTCGCCACGCCGTTCCACGCCGTGCCACCGCTGATCCTCGGGACCTTTCCACCTGCCTGCTCACTCACCTGCCTGGCCTCTCCTCCCCCCCTTGGCCTCTCTGCTCGCCGCTCGCCACCAGCTGTTTCCCACAAAATCCCCGGACCTGCTTCCCTTCACACATTCTCACTGTAAATAAACTTGCACTCTGCTCTCATCAATTACCGCCTGTGTGTCTTCTCCATCTCAGTTGTGACACTAATACACAGAGACAGACAACCATTCATGCTCACGTTCACACCTATGGCCAATTTAGGAATTGTCAGTCATCATCCACACAGTTACAAACAGATCTGACAAATCTTAGAGCTGGGAATGAGCTTTTGAAATTCAACTGACATTTGATTGTGAAAATTATGAATCAGTTATGGAAAAATACATCATGTAATGACATATTCTAAAGGTTGTGTGTGTGTGTGTGTGTGTGTGTGTGTGTGTGTGTGTGTGTGTGTGTGTGTGTGTGTGTGTGTGTGTGTGTGTGTGTGTGTGTGTGTTTTGGTTAATTATGACAGGATTAGTCCCCATGTTGGGATATTTATCCATCTATCCATTCATCCATCTTCTGCTTCTCTAATTCAGAGTTGCAGGGAGTTCGAGCCTATCCCAGCTGTCACTGAGCGAGAGGCGGGGTACACCCTGGACAGGTTTCCAGTCTAACACAGAGACAGGGTGAACACAGAGACAGGCAACCATTCACGCTCACATTCACACCTACGGCCAGTTTAGAATCGCCAAAGAGGTTGGAGTAATTAATAACTAATTAAAGTTGCTTTAATCTGTTCATCTCTCTCACTTTGGAAATGCTTGCAGATGGATTCTTCTGCTACCTGATGCTACAGGTAATGAACTCTGGGAAAAAAAAAAAAAATCTGACAAATTGCTGAAAATGAACGTCAGCTATAATTTGGAGTTTATCAAATGACCAGCCTTTCTATCACTCAAACCATAGTTATTTTCATGGGAAGATCCATGACCTCTAAACATACTTAAGCAGTGCTTTCAACTGGTGTATTGTGTAGGATTTTATGACTAATGTGTATTGCTGGACTGTGCAAAAGTGCAGCGACTGGACTGAGAGTCTGATTGAAGATGCTGATTTTAAGATTAGTATCTGATTAATTTGTTTGTTTCTCTCCTCCAGACTGCACCTGCAGTTTAGACCCAGGAACTGCCAAACTAATCCAGGTGCTTTTGGATTCCTTTTATGGTCAGGTTCCTGGGGCAATGTGCCAAGTGTGGTATGAAAGAGTGGGAGTTTAGTCTGATGTTTGAAGAATGCGTTGATTTTAAAGTTAAGGAGCAGGTACATTCTCTAAATATATCTACACTTATTTTTCTCACTGTTATTACCATTGTCTTTGAATGATAGATTGAGTGCTGCTATGAGCCATGATGGTGAGCAGGCTACAGTGACTGTACTGCCAGAGGCCCCACTGAAATGGGGGTTTAGACCAGTGTACAATTGTTCTTTGGAGGTTAATTTTGTCTTGGATAATCATCTTTAAACTGGAGGCACTTAGTTATTTTTGCATTTGCTAGAAAAACATTTTTCTTTGATTTTTCTGCAGTTTGGCCATCTGCACTGTAAATATGGCCCACTAATCAACTGCTGTGAAGAAAATGGAATAAAAAGCGACTGGACTGTCGATCTGTCGAAAAACCTGTTATTTCTGCCTCCACCATGAAGCCACACAGTTGTACTCTGAAAACTTTTAAGTCTGTAACAGATGTAAAACTGTAGAAGAAAGTGAATGGGGAGAGATTCAACATACATGAAAGGCGTTTGATTTTGAAGAGGTATGTTAACAGCATATTCCAGTCTACACAAAAGTGGTGGACCTACTCTGGCAATCACCTACAGAGCCATTCATCTTGCGTGGCTGATCCTTCAGTAGATTTACTTTGCTCTTGTTTTGATCCGAAGCTTTGTGGAAATTAGAATTCAGTGAACTATATTAAAAATTTGACGTGTGACTTGATGATGATTTTATATGAAAACATTGTGATCCGTCAGTGTGGCTGATAAATGAAAAGTAAGTGCTGACTTTGCTGTATCCTGTCTGGATGGCTGAAGCAGCACTGAGGTGCCAACTTTCATCTATACCTCCAGCCAGTCTATAGCCCACATGGCACAGGGACACATTTGATCTACAGCCTGACAGCACAGATCCAATCACTTGTCAAAATGTCTGTATACATTTGCTACTCTTCTCTGAGCAGCACACTTTGCCCTCTTAGTTCCAACTCACCCTGAAATCAGAACACACGCAGAGCATTGAGGTTGACACTGACAAGATCTCATGAAATAATAATGGTCCAATTCCAAGTGCAACCTGAACAAAAAACTCACATGGGACATGGCATCCACAGAGGTAGCTTCTCTTTATCCAGGCCAACATTTTATGCAATATACAACAGAGGAAACTAATTCCATTAGGAGAAATGCTCTGCATGTGAACATGCAGCTTTTATTTTATTTTTTGTGTAAAAGTTTGAATTCATAACTCTCATTAAAGTTTCTTGCACTACAACTACTGCAACATACAAAGTGTTGCTGAGCTAGGAGGGATGACAGATTGATGACTTTTATTAGTGGCTCTTATAGTTTTAAATATCACAGGTGCTGCCTCAAACATTCAGCATCAGTGTGCTTTTACCAGTTTCCCTGTCATCGCCACCCCAAGACGACCTATAATCAATGAATATATGTCGGGAATGTTGTATGCTGTAAAACCTGCATTTTCATATCTCTTCAGCTTATAAATATTTGAAGTGCCACACATCCTGCAGCCAGAGCTGATGGAAGTAAGACTTAAAGCTCACTGTGCCTTTTTTTTGTGCTCGAGTGAGGATGGAGCCCCAGTGGAAAGCAAGTCTTTCATCAAGTGTCTAACCAGACTCATAAACCATCCTGAAAGGCCTCCCTTAGGCACCTTGCCGGGTAAACAATACCATCACTCTGTCATGATCGTGAATTAAGATATTACCACACGCATGTAATTAACATTTGTATTCAGGCCCAGAACAATGTTTCATCTTGATTAAACAAATATTGAGCGACACCACCATGAGAAATGCTGTGTCATTTTTTTCCCATTTTTTTCCCCTAGCAGAGAGCAGTAACTGGATTAAATTGAAGGGATTTTCAAAAGCAGAAAACAGGACATGGAAGGTATTTGTGGAGCACAAAAATAGCTAAACCCCATCAAAGTGAGTCCCCCTCTCTGAAAAATCGCGGCAGTGGTCCTGCCTTGTCCACAGTGCCATGTCAAGCTTTTATTGGCCAAATGCCGGTGAAATGGAAGTGCAGAGCGACCCGGTGTATAGATTGGCCCGAGGGAGACAGGTTTGAGCCATGAAGAAGTGAAAGAGATGTCGTGTGGCTATTGCATACTTTAATGAATCAACCTTTGGAGAAACTGTCCCCATCGTGCCACTCACTTTTTTTTTTTTTTGCTAAAATAGCATTAATAAAAATGGTTATTTAAATACAAGGGCAGCAGATATTGTTAGGAAAAGAATGCAGCATATAGAATGAGCTTGTAGTCCAGAGATATAGGAACAAAACTTTGATGCTGCAATTGCTTCATGTCTGCCGCCAGCCAGCATATACCCCCTCTCAAGTGAGAAAACAAGGGAGCAAAGGAGTGAGAAGAGACTGGGGGAGAAAAGCTTTGAAGATTACAAAGCTGCCATCAAGTCTGGTGTTTGGTACGCCATCCGCACCCTGGAAAAAGACGCTCCCTTTTTCCAGTAATCTGTGCAACTTCCTTTTTTTTTGTCCCTCGTTCCCTCCTGCTCTTTTACTCAATACCAGGAAAACACAGGAGACATTGGGGGGGCTGTGTTTTCTTGCATCTCTTGTATCCTTTTTATTCCCATTAGCCTGAAGTTGTCACAAACTACCTGGCATCAACATAGCTGCTTGCTACCCAGAGAGGTGGGGAAAAAAGGCAGAAAAGTGATAGGACAATGAGTGACAGGTGATAAGGTACATAGGGATTCGATGAGAAAGCAGGGAGGAAAACAACAAGAAAATAGTGGATTTGAGATGGGGACTTGAGTGGGAAACAGTTTAGCAGTAATCAAGGAGGGCAAGCCCCAGTGGAGGATGCACATTTTCTGAAGAAAGAGATGAACATTTTCAGGAAAACAACTCACTTAGATAAAGACTCTTCTAAAAACAATGGCTAAAGGAGGAGAGTGGGAGAGCGAAAAGAAAACAAGGCAATCCAATACACTTCGTATTCAACTGGCAAAATCCATGTTGCAACCTCAGTGCAACAGTTCTGAACCTCTCCTCAAACACTGCACTGTGACAGTGAGATTGCAAGAAACCTCAAACTACACCTGAACCACACCTCCACCCCAGACACCACACCAGGGTCAATGCCCTGGCTGCTGGAAACAGTCACTGTTCACATCAGTGAACCATACTGTAATCGCAGTGACTCTTGTCACATTGCTCTCTATCTCCCTCTTGCTCTGACACAGACACTCGCTTTTGCTGTTGTTGTGTGTTTCACTGAATTTATTAACACTAAGCCACACGATAGCTTTGCAGAAGCACAGAGTTTAAGTTTTTCTCATGACCAGCTACCTGCATCTGCAACTGCTCCCTTACACAGTAAGTGATGTGGTCACATTTGCCTTTGAGTCATTTAAAATGATAAATTGCAGCTACAGTTGTGGTCAGAGGTTTGCAAACACTAATAATGGGCATGAATGTCATGGTAATTTGAGGCTTTTAATTATTTCTTTGAACTGTACTGTTCTTTTCCCAGGGTGGAATGATTGGACATCTTTAATGACTTAAAAAAATAAGAATTGGGTGCACAAGCTTGAATTTAATTTGGATTTTATAGAATATAGAGAGCACATGTACAAGCTCAAATATATACATACTTGGTTATATAATATTTGGCTAAATGTCCCTTAGTAGGTTGCATCTCAATCAGACACTTTGTTAGCCATCAATAAGCTTCTGGCATAATTCTGACTCGATATTTGACGACTTTACTTGGTATAATTCATTTAGGGTTGAGGTCTGGGCTTTGGGAAGGCCATTCCAAAAACCTTATGTTAACCTACTTTATCCATTCCAAAACCAGGTTTGATGTGTGTTTGGGATCGTTGTCCTGGCTGTCAAAGTTTCAACTGTCATAATGTTGATTTGAGGTGAAGTTAAAGAATCGATGTAAAACTCTCTTCACTGTGGACAGTGATGCTGGTGTTCCAGCAGTTTCTAGTTCACGGCAGGCTTGAGCTTTGGTGGTTCCTGGGTAGTTGCTGAAAACAGTAACCAATTTCTTCTCACTTGAGGGAGACAGTTTGTCTTCTTCTAGGCCTTAGCACATTAGAATAACTTGTGGTTACGTACAATTGTTTGAACGGATGATCTTGGAATCTGCAGTTGTTCCTTGGATTTTCCCATTGTTCTGAGTGTTCAGTGAGCTCTGTCAAACAAATCTTTTTTATGCTGACAAAAGCTGGAAACTACCAGTTGTAGTTAATCATGATCATGAACAAGAAGTTAATAAAGTTAATAAGCCTTGGCCTTGTCTAGTTAAGAGACAATGTAGGACCTTCAGCATCACTTATTAAAAGATTTAAGTGAATGTATCTATATATTTGAGCCTGTATGTATAATTTTAACTGTGTGGAGTAGAGAAAATCCAAAATAAATGCGAACTTGTTTTTTAAAGTCATTAAAGATGTGTGCTGCACAATAATTCCACCCTGGAAAAAAGGACAGTTCAAAGACATCATTAAAAGCCCCAAATTACCATGACAAGCTCACGATGAGTGTATGGAAACTTTTGACCACAACTGTATACTGACATAGAAAATAAATTAGCTTTTTCAGTAAGACAACACGTAATCCCACAGGTGCAATACTAAAATAGAAGCCTTCATTTTTTTCTTCTTAATTAAACCTGCGCTCTTAATGATTTACCAAGTTAAAATATCTGATGTGGGAAAGGTATTTATACTCAGTTTCAGTGTAAATAATAATATGAATAACGGCTGACTTACAGTCATCCCTGTTTGCTAATCCTTTGTGATGTGCTGTTGTATCTTTCCATTCCCTCATTGGTAAAGGCAGAGAGCTGCTCTGTCTGACCCTGATATCTTCTTGTGAAAAGGAAGTTTTTTTTTCTCTCCACTGTCACATCACACTTTTTCCTCAAACTGAATAATTGGCTTTCTCTCTGTATTGTACAGATTTTACCTTACACTGTAAAGTGTCCTACAATAACTATTGTAGTGAATTAACACAATAAAAAAAAAAAAAAAGGATTTAATTGAATTGAACTGAATTTAATTGCTGCAGCTAATGTTCAACACCGTCACACCGTCACACTGTCATGGTTTTCTGGGACGCTGAGAAGTGTCATTAATAACACCTTTTCCTTAGTGCCGAGCCAAAATGTCTGCTGTGAAAAAGGAGAAGGCATAATGCTAGAATAAAGGCTCCTTTATTTTAAAACACAACACTGTTTCATTCCAAAAACTGGAAAAAATGTGAAGTGACTCGTGTCACGAGTATAAAAACACTTAAGGGTCAGTGTGTGAGACGTTTTGCGACTCTCCAACAAGATTATCCATTTTATTCAGCAACTGATCCGGTGTGCAAAGATGAGAAAAACTCTCTCAAGTTGTATATACTTTAATCTTTACAGTCACTTTTTTAAGTAACTGTGATGCCATAAATACTAAGGAGAGACTGTCTGACCCTTATCTTTACTTTTGCACGCCCCTACTGTGAGTGTGGGCTTTTTAACTCTATCAACTATACAGCTATAACCATAACATTTGTATGAACCAGTGTTTTGAGAATACTGTACAAGATGCATTTGTCCCAAAAGATGCGTTTACCTCTGTTGAATGACATTTGAATAAAGCAAGCCTTTACTAAATTTGCCATGTCCCAGGAGTCTGCTTTTAGGCTTCACATCACTAAACGTAACAAGTGTGTAAGATCCTATTCACCTGAGCAATGAGGTTATGTTTCTAAACCTACATAAAAAATTTCAAATGTTAAGGGAAAGCAAAACAGTTTCATTCCAAAAAGAAGCACTCAAAAGACCATCCAACAGTAGACTGTAAATTAAGCACATCTCCCCTGTGGTAGGTAAGCGTGTGTATGTTTGGCTGGCAGGCTGGTTAAGACATTGGCCATTACTGGGGTTTCTGGTCACGCTATTCTGCCTGCCAATATTACACAAGCCATCACTCAGGCCAACTGTGTACATTATTCATGCCCCCGGAGAAGTTTGTCAGAGGCTGTGACTGCAGGTGCTGCGACAGAGCTCTCAATCACAGGCACTCCGCCGTCTGTTCACCTGACCCCACCGCGACAAGGCAATCCATGGTCAAGCTCGGTTCAACAGTAGAGTGGTGGCTCAGAGCTGGGAGTAATTGACCTGCCTCCAGGTTACCTTATTCTAAACAGAAAATAATCTGAGACCTACCTTTGTTGCTTTAGATTAAATTCCGGGTGTCTGAGACATCCCCCCACACCGACAGCGGCCAGTGCCACACATATCAGCTCATGCCTGTCAACTTCAGCACACTGCTGGGTAAAAGATAGCCGGGGGAATTTTATTAACTTGTTTGTTCAATTTCACAGAGCCACATAACTCCTGCTGCCGTCACACGCACCAACACAGAACTTCTCAAAATGGCGAGCCACGATGCGTTTTTCCACTCTCCCGCTCAGCTGCCTCCTGTCATCCTTCATGGCAATGAGTAAAAATTCTAGTGGCACACCTTTCCACACCGGCAAAGTGAAAAGTGGCCTGCAAAGCTATTTACCTAATTTTACTGCATTTGATAGATACATGTGATCTTTCACTGCCGTCTCGGTGCCCCGCATCCACGGATACATCAGACATTAGAGGGAGTCAAGCTGAGCCGTCATCCGCCAAATGTGGTGTTATTTATGACTCTGCCTTTTTGATAATGTGAGTAAGGTCTGCCACATCTGAGCCATTTGTCCACAGTGTGATGCCACTCAGATCCTTGACGCATTACCTTACAGGGTGGCAGATCCAAAGCTGCTCAGAGAAATCTGCAAATATATATAAATATATATCTTCTGTAATTATTCTTTTATGCCAATCATACTTTCAGTGCGCTTTCAGTAAGATGGCACTAAGCTACCTTAATGCTTTTTAAACAGATAATCTGGATAGAGAAGCTTACCTTGGTTTGCTGTTCACAACTGAATATTAGAGCTACCTTGTCTGTGACTGCAGCTCAAATAATCAAGCACACCGGTGCTAATGAATGGTGAGAGTCCTGGAACTGAAGGAGTAAAAATATTCTGTCAGTTTGAGGAGAAAATCTCGGGCAAATTAATTAGTGATGAAAAATGTGTCTCTTCCAGCTGATACTCAGCTTTTTGCAGAACCTTGAGGGGTTTTTTAGAATCCTGCATGATATATACATACATTCAGATATTGCTGGTTATGTTTTCCCATTCCTGACAATCACTGTGTATGTATATATATATATATATATATATTTAAATGCCCATTTTCAATATACAAATAAATGAATAAAAATCCCACCCAAGATCAAAGGCTCTGCTGCAAGTTAGTAAAACTGACCAGAACATCACTGGCACCCATCTACTGAAAATTAGTTACACCGGTGAGAGGGCATACACACAGCCCCACTAATTTTTGGTTAAATGTTCCTTACCAAGTTTCACCTTGACCAGATGCTTTTGGTAGACATCAACAAGATTCTGATGGGATATGATCACTCTTCTTAGCAGACTTGGTAGAGTTCATTTAAATTGATTGGTTCTCTGGCACAAACCAGGCTTTTAAGCATTGTCCACAAATTAAAGTTGGGGCTTTGGTAAGGCCACTCCAGAAGCTTAATGTTACCCTGCTTTGTCCATTCCAAAATCAATTCTTGTTCTTTATAGTTATTAAGGATGTCTGCTGTATGATCAGTCCACCCTGGAAATAAACAGGTCAAATAAATTATTAACTGTAATAAATATATGCTGTCTCATCACTGAACTCGTCACCCACACTCCACTGTAAATATTAGCTTTATTTAATATTATCTCCTTAAAGCTTTGAATGCATGCAATGAAACCCTGTGTATATGGTATGAAACTTAAATATGTGGACTATAATATTTAAAAAAAAAAAAAAAAATGGAACTTTGGTGATCCATAGTTACCCCCTGGTCATAAAGATGATAGCCTTCTGTACTGCTTGGCATTTTGAAATGTACTGTACGTAATATTCTAATATTAAGAGCCGGTCATACGCCAGACTATAAAAACTGTTCGGATGCTTTAATGGGTGGCTTTGCAAAGTGTGAAAATGAGAATGAAGTTATGAATTACTACATTTCTTAATAAAATGCACACTGTTCCTGGTGTGGTGGCATGATGCCAGTATTACGATACAGGAATGAAAATGTATTGAAAATTAGCCAGGTGGCTTCATAAAAATGAAACATTTCTGTGTAGTTACAGACAGTTTTATGTATTTTGTAACTCAGCTGTGATCTAGAAATTGTAGCCCAATCTAATGACATTAGACTACATCTAATGTGGAAAAATTGAGACATTCCATTAAATTTGCACTTATTTAAGTAAGTAAATTTATTCATTTTCAGGCCGATCATCTTACAGTGTGAACATTTTCAGAATTTAACACTTAAAAAGGGCAAGATTTGGAGAGGTAGTTTTTCTAAGAACTTAAATTTAAATATACATTTATTTGTCCGCCTCTCTTCAGTTCAAACTGAGGTACAGTGTATGTGGCCCATGAACTAAAAATACGTTTTGCATTCCTGCTATCACCTTGAAGATCCCATTTCTTATGAGTAATCATGTTCAAGAAAATTTTGCTGAGCGCACATAATGGGTGAGTCTTTGAAAAGAAGTACAGTAGACGCAGTACTTAATAATAATATAACAAATTAAAAATATATACACTTTCTCTCTCTCAGAGAGACAGATATGAAACCCTGTTGTATAATAGTTATTTGAACTGGAGCATCCCTGGTTTTATGTGACCTTTGCATGTCTGCTTCACATAAATCTTTAATGTTTTCTTCAAGCGTGTTTTAGCCATGTAATGAACTGACATGTTTCCTTTCCTTCACCAGAGTGCATGCTGGACTCATTTTTATTAGTACATAGACAAAGAAAATACATATATACTGTATATGAATCTATATATCAGAAAAGTGATGCCTCACACCAGACCTTATAATTATGTCAGTTATCTGTTTTTAAATTTCAGTTAAAAATAAATTATGTGTCCTCATCGACTCATACAAATGCCCTTCTACAGCAGAGGGGCTACAGAGTAATGAATGTATTGACTTCTGTGGCTTGCTCTTAGTGTCTGTCTCTAACACTATAAGCAGGGATTAACTTCCTCCTAATGAAGGGCAATTCAGTGCTGTATTAGGACCAATGGATGCCAACAAAAAGACCTTATGTCCCTCACACTGACAATTACAGTGCTCTGGGATTAGCACTAAAGTTGTGAAAATGTCTGCAGAATGCTAAATGAAGGCTGTGCTGCACAGCACTGCTTGCACACAAACACAAGTATGAACCACGCACAATCATATTACCTGACATCTACCAAAGTTGAAACTGCATTTTACAGGTGCACATGAGCAACAAATGCAGACACAAAAGAGCAATGACTTCTACCTCCGGGCTCCTGTTTTGTAGCTCCGCTAATGGCTCATAACACATCAGAGTGACAGCATCACAAACATGCAACACTCAGCTACTTCTCAGTTACCGCTACTCTGTCTCGCACAGTACACATGATAATGGTCTTGCCTGTATGAAAGCCAAGATACAATATGTGTTGCTTTCCCATCTGCTACATGGAGAAATTATGGGATACCATAATTCATTCTTGTCAGTGTGACGACAGCAATGATAGGTCTTACAAAAGCAAATTTACCACATCAGCAAGCATTAAACTAAGCCAAGGATTCTGTCTCTTAAGTTATAGGTTGTTTAAAATGCTTTATAGGATTACTGTGTTTAGCTCAGCAGTTCCCAGCTGAGGGCTAAGTCCATTCAAAGAGTCAAAGACAAACCTAAGGGGCCTGAGATGATAATGAGGTTCAGTATGGTCAACTAGTACTCCAAAGGAGATGACAAAATACAGCATTGGTAACTACACTCCAGAATAACACTTTCTTTTAATCATATCAAATGATTTTTAATATTTAAAGTTGGGTTACACTTAAAACTATTTGAACAGTTTTAAGAAAAACTGGATCAGGTTAAGGTTTGAGGAGCTTTGTCATAATGTCTGTAATAATAACCACACATGGCCATAGCATCAGTTCAGGCATGCCACAAAGTCAAGCTCAACCCCAATTGCAACAAACTTCTACACATGCAGCTGGCAAAGGTCAAAGGGTACACTGCTTAAGTTCCTTTGCCTGTCTACAATTGCTATGTACCTAAAAGTTGCTTTGCAACCCACCTCCACCGTGTCTCATTTAATCAGTGTCCTGTCTGTTGTGCTTGAGGCCTGTTCTGTTCTGTATCTGGAATACTACTCTTTCCCCTTCCCCTTCGTTCAGCTCTCCATGTATGTGCTCTCCACACCATATGCCTTCTACATTTGTCTGTGGAGGCCCCCGAACAGAGCAAGACTGGAAAATATAAATTACAGCAACAACAAAAAAAAAGATAATCTTCTTTTGATTCTAGTTCATTTGACTATGGTCCTAGCTGGATTAAGGATTGGGAATCTAGAGCTTCTCTAAGCATTAAAAAAAAATCTAATGTTTAAAGACAGTTGGCAACAGGAAACAAGCATCATAATCCATGTTCAAATCTGTTTTTCAATCTGAGCTCCTTCCTGCTTAAAAACATTACCTGACACCTCGTTTAATCACATCCTTATAACAGCTGCTAGAGGGCTCTGTCACTTGAAAGTAAATAAAACAAACAATTTGATGAGTTTATACAGAAAGTCCCGTTGATGGAACATCTAATAACCACATGAAAAATACTGTAACAACAACACATTTGACACCAAGAAAATGCAGCTTTTTTGTAAAGGGGTTCAACTTATTTTTAGTTTTTTTTTGTTTTTTGTTTTTTTTAATCTAACAAAGTAACTACTATTATATGTCCAGCATTTAAATGCAGTGAATAACAACAAATTTTCCCTATAACATGGAGTGGATTAGCACTAAAAATGCTTAGCTACAAGAACCTTAAATCTGCTCAGCAACAGTGTTTGAGAACTTTATTACTGAACACACTCCTTTCCACCACTCACCAAACCTATACATTTAGCTCACTGGCACACCAACATACTAGCCGACTAGTGAGGCAGTTTGCGCCCTTTGGCTGCCCCCTGCTCCATGCTGTGCTGTGTGTACTACATACTCCATGTGTGTGATGGGTTAAATGCAGAGAATGAATTTCACTGCATGTAAATGTATGTGACAAATAAAGCTCTTTCTTCTTCTTCTTCTTCTTTAGAGCACTCCTGGCAGAAGACGGATGAAACGACTCTACCTGCTTCACCTGCTTTAAGATACTGATGTTATTACTTTCTTCAGTGCACTGTTCCCATGCAATAACAGTGCTTATGCATAAATAATAATCACATTTCCTCACTATAGCCCTCAGTGACATCCATGTGACAGCCTTTGTGCTTATGTATAAATGATGTTCACATCTATTTAGGTGTTACTAACTCATATCACAGCTCCTTGTTCTGCACTTCTCTATAAATCTTTTTTTTCAGCTTTGTGCAATATTACATGTATATTGCCTGTTCAAACTGACATTAATTTAATACTTGCCCGCAGTTCTTTACACAATCAGAAATGGGTCTTATGTAAAATAATACAAAAAAATATTAATATCTTATCATGGCTGTTAATTCAAGCAAGGCTGAAGTCATAACGCTGAAGTTTAAGAGTTAATTGACACAGCAGCCTGTGATTCTCAGGGGTATCCATCACACAAATGCCAGATGAATTTTTAATTTCCTCTAGCACCATGAAAATATTTTTAAAAAGAGGAATTGTAAATATTGCACCTGGAATGACAAACAATCTGCCTTTCCCTGTACACAATTTCCCTACCCGTGAGCTAGTCTGCATTCATAATATCAGCATTTATAGTCATCTGTCTGCTGAGGTGAAAGTGTACACTAATGCTAATTGGCTTCAATATGGCATAAAACAAGGCTTTTATCTAACTCATGCACTCCTAATCATGCTGCCCTGTAATAACAATATCAGAAATCAAATTAATGGTGAGAACAGGTCTCGCTGTGGGCAGACAGGGTAAGTGGGGGGAAATATCCTTGAACTGAGATGAAATGTAATTTGGACTGAGGACCGAGGCAAGGAGAAATATTCTGGGGGAACTGGAGCAAGCATCTGTCTCCAATGAAGAAAATGTCAGGTCCTGTTAATCTTATCTGAATGGCTGCCTGCTGACGTGGATTTAATTTTACACAAGTGCATGCCTGCTAACTTGCGTGAGTGCACACCAGGCAGACTGTACACACATGCTTATAGACATGATTGCAGTTCAGACTATGGAGGCCCTACAGTGCTAAACAAAGCACAAAAAAGGCCAAGAACACAATCAAAGAATAAGACAAAAATAAGAGTAAAAGCACAACACTTAGATAATACACTCAATGTCCACTTCATTAGGTATAATTGTTCAACTGCTCTTCAATGCAAAGATTTAACCAGCTATTCATATGGCAGCAATCCAGTCCATTAAGACATGCTGACATGAGGGTCACGATGACCTGCTGAAGTTCAAACTGAGTGTCAGAATGGGGAAGAAAGTGACTCTGAACGTGCCATTGTCATGGTCCTGGGCCGTCTGCCCAGCGTTTTGTGTTTTTAGTTTATTTTCCCTGAGTGTTTTATTCCCAGTGTGTTTTGATGATCTTGTTCCCTTTGTCTCTGTCTCCCCTGCTCCATGGTCTTGTCTGTTTTGTCATGATGTCTTGTCCCTGACCTCCTGCGTTTTCATGTTGAGTTATTCCTAGTGTTGTGACTAGTCTGCGTCTCTGCCCCGTGTCTGTGTGCCAGTTCCCCGTATGTAGTCTGCGTGCACCTTGGTTAGTCACTTCCTGTATTATTTTGACAGTCTTGTGTTCCCTGTGCTTTGTGTCTAGTTTTGCTAACCCCTGTTATTAGTCTCATTTGCTTCACCTGTTGCTCCCTGCTGTTTCCTCTTGCCCTGATTACCTGCTGTGTATTTAAGCCCTCAGTGTTCATCTGTTCCTTGTCGCGTCGTCTTCAGTGTTCCCTCGTTGTGTATGTTCCTTCTCTGTAGTTACTTTAGTTTAGTTTTGGCATCTGTCCAGCCCCTGCCTAGCTGTGTTCTGGTTCCTGTTATGTTTTCCCAATAAATCCTCTAAGTCCTGTTTTGTGAGTCTGCATCCTGGGGTCCAATCCTGCCTGCCACACACACGCCATGACAGCCATGGTTATTGGTGCTACTGAGTGGGCTTCTTTGAGTATTTCAGAAACTGCTGGTCTACTCCTGTTTTCCCATACAACCACCTCTAGGGTTTACAAATGAATGGTACGGAAAAGAGAAAATATCCAGAAAGCAGCAGTCCTCTGGGTGAAAATGCCTCGTTGATCCCTGAGGTCAGAGGAGAAGGGCCAGACTGCTTCAAGCTGACAGGAAGTCAACAGTAACTCAGATAACCACTTGTTACAACCAAGGTATACAGAAGAACATCTCTGAATGCACAACACATTGAACCCTGTCAGCTAAGAACAGGAAACTGAGGCTACAATTTCCACAGTCTCACCTAAATTGGACAATAAATATTGGAAAAACATTGCCTGGTCTGGTGAGTCTTGATTTCTGCTGCAACATTCGATAGTAGGTTCAGAATTCATAATAAACAACATGAAAGCATGGATCCATCCTTCCTTGTATCAGCAGTTCAGGCTGGTGGTGGTGGTGGTAGTGCAATAATGTGGGAGATATTTTCTTCGCACCTCAGTACAAACTGGGTATAATTTCAACATTTCACAAAGTTCAGATCATCTCAAACAGGTTTACTGGACTCAAAAGGCCTCCACAGTCACCAGATCTCAATCCAATAGAACACCTTTGGGATGTGGTGAAACGGGAGATTGGCATTACAGGTGTGCAGCCAAGAAATCTGCAGCAACTGTGTGATGCTATCATGGGCCAGTGCCTCTGAGGAATATTTCCATCACCTTGCTGAATTGATGCCATGAAGAATTAAGACAATTCTAAAGGCAAATCAGGGTCCAACCCAGTACTAGCATGGTGTAACTAATGAAGTATCTGGTGAGTGTACCTTAACAAATTAGAAAACACAAAAATTCTTCTTTAGGGCTGGAGTTCAATTCATCATCAGTCTGGAAGTCGATACGTTGGTCTGCTAACTTAGCCTCTTGGGGCAAAGGCCCATGTGGGACTTTCAGTGTAGCCAGAAGATATCTGCATAAATGCTCCTTGTTCCAGCAGTTGTGTTCTCTCAAAGGATTTTATATTTTCAGTTTTGCTGTGTTTTCTTAAATGTATTTTCATTTGGGTCTTTTGTGCTGTGGCTTCTAAACTTACATCTTATTTTTTTGTCAAACTAGTGTGCACTCAGGACCACCATAAGGATCACATATGTAAAGCATCTTCTTCACAGACTATGGCCCACATCTCACCACCCACCCAGTTTACACACAAAAAAATTCTTGGTTCCTGAACATAACCAACACACCCTTCCTTCCCACATATTCCCATGCCAGCCTAAAGATGAACAACCATCCATTTTACCCATTTACAATTCAGTACAACTTACAAGCACATAAACATACCAGAAGAACAAGTAAAAATAATTCTGTAAAGATGCTATATCTCTTTCTCCACACATACACAAACACATCATTCTCAGAAGCGACAGCCAAAGAGAGTCAGGGAGAGACAGTACATGCTAAGTGAAATGGGAAATAAAGGAGTGAAGAGGAGGAGTGGGAGATGTGACAGCAAAAGGGAGACTAGTGAGAAGAGGGAGAGGATGATAGGGGAGTGCCACATTCAGTCATCCTCAGGCCCGCTCCTCTGCTCAGGAGCCAGGCCTCTGGAGGAAACCACAGATGCCTGGCAGCCTAAGGCTCAACACAACACACGGGAACTTAAGGGAGGACTGAGAACAAGGAAATGAAAGAGGGATGCAGAAGATTCTAATCAAAGTAAATATAAGAAGATCAAACTGTGACAGGGCAATAAAGGGGTGGAATTAAAGAGTCATGGAGAAAAAAGAAAAAGAAACACAATTCTCCCAGAAGCCAGTGTGGTGGGTCTTTGAGACTGTGACATACTCTGGGACATTCATGGTGGGCAAATAGGCTAAGCTGCCTTGAACATAGATTAGCAGCGGGCTACCGCAACAGTAAGTGATGTTAACAGTGAGCTCTGCAGTGCTGCTTCCAGCGTTTATCTGTGGTTACATGGAGGTTTTAAAATCCTTTAAGCACTAGTGTGATGTTGACATCTTTAGCCAGTTTAAGAGGTAAAGAGCAATCCTATGCTTTGCAGTTTATTAACACAGAGATTTTAATATGTAGTGGAAAATTATATAGCAGTAGTTATATGGTGGGGCAGCACGGTGGCGCAGTGGTTAGCACTGTTGCCTCACAGATAGAATACCATCTGGAAGGCCTGGGTTCGATTCCACCTTGGCCCAGGCCTCTCCCTCTCTCTGTGTGGAGTTTGCATGTTCTCCCCGTGCTTGCGTGGGTTTCCTCCGGGTACTCCGGTTTCCTCCCACATTCCAAAGACATGCACTTACTGGGGTTAGGTTAATTGGCTAATCTAAATTGCCCATAGGTGTGAATGTGAGTGTGAAAGGTTGTTCGTCTCTCTGTGTTGGCCCTGTGACAGGCTGGCGACCTGTTCAGGGTGTACCCTGCCTCTCGCCCTATGACAGCTGGGATAGGCTCCAGCCCCCCCCCGCGACCCTGACCAGGATAAGCGGAAGTGAATGGATGGATGGATGGATAGTTATATGGTAATAAGTGGAAGTCAGCATAGACACAAGAATTATGGAATTTAAGGGGTAAACCTCAGGAAAACATGTTGATGACTGTTGTTCATGCTACTTTCTTGTTGATTAGCACAGGAATATAGCAGTCTAGGTGCTGCCACATTAGTTCATTTTTGTGCACACTTGGCTGGGGATGTTCTGTGACACCAGAGAGCAAGAGCATGAAGACAGGGTAATTTCAGTAGCTGGCACACTGGGACAGAAGCTTATGGTATAGTTTGTTTGTTTTTTGTTTTGTTTTTTTAAAGAAAAGTAATAAAAAGCACGGACGACACTTGCAGAATGTCAATCATGGGCTCAGACTATAATACAGCAGCCCACAGATAAGAGAGGAGGGAAAAGGAAGTGAGCAAAATTTCCCTCACTGACAAAATATTGCAGTAAACCCTTTCTCAAGTGTCTTTAAGCAAGATAGCAGTCTGCAACTCTAAAACCAAATCTCTTATGTGCAGCAGCCAAAGCAAGGCAATGTTCCCTCATGACACACCAGTTGGATGACTGAGTGAACTATTTCCCTGCCGAGCCAGGGCACTGGGCTGGGGCTACGTCCTCATAATCATCATTGTGTATCTACAAACCACCTTCTGCCTTTTTGGGGGGTCTTTTATAACCTTCCCAAAGCTTCCTCCTTGTTCCCTGACTTCCGTCTGTGATTCTCTGATATAACGACCGGGCTGAAACTCAGTAATATGGAATTAGAGATAAGGACAGGCAAAGGATGTAACTCATGGTTAGACAGTGATTGAACTGGCTCTAGAGGGTGACAGCATGGCAGAAACCTAAGACCCATTTATTTAAGTCAAAGAAGCCTGGAACGAGGGGCCTTCAACAACTGAGTGTAGGTGGACATGATTATCAAATGCATGTAGCAGAGCTTCAGGGAAAGCAAGAATGAAAACAAAAGGATGCATGGCTTACATGTCTTTAGTGTGAGCCCAGTTTATGTGTAGGAAGGAGACTAAATATGCCTACAGGGACATAATTTTAGTCAGGTCATTTAAAGGTTTTCTGGAAATGGGGGACAAGGTAACAAAATTTTTTTAAAAACTGATGGAAAGGGAGAAAAATCAGAAACAAAAAGGCAATGAGAACAGAAGCATTAAATTAATAACAAACTCCATTTCAATTCATCTTTTTTTAACTCCATTTAATTTGTGTATAACGGTTTAATGGTACCCACCTGGAGAATGAGCTCAGCCAGCTGTTTATCTTGATACACCAGACTTCCAAAGTTGGCATAACACCAGTTGTTGGAAATGTGCATTCATTTGTCAAATCTTTTCGCTGCTTACCTGAAAACTCAGTTGAGTTTGTACAAATCTTAATTCTGAAGGTTAAAATATTGGGTGGAAAATGAAATTTAGTGTCTTATTTTTCAAAATTAGTCCAATGTGTCAAGTGAGACAGGACACAGGGGTCACTAGCACAGCTCAGAACCCAGTGGAGACCAGTCTAAAAGTACAGAAGTATAATTGACACAAATACTTAGGTAGGTACTGTGGCAACTATAGCAGGAAACTTTCTGTAACACATCAAGTAAACCAGTCTTCTGTGGTTTCTGGTCTCTGTCTGTTTCACTGCAGGCTGCTAAAAAATTTTAGCAGGTAGTTTCCAGTGAGTTTATTACAGGTTTCTGGTTGAAAATAGTTAGCTGCTGCTGCAGCTGGAAACATAGTTGTGGACAGTGATGAGAGTAAATGCCATGATTCCAGGCTGAAAAACCAAAAGGTGTGATCGTCACCGAGACACAGGTGGGAACAAGCCACAGGTGGCGTCAATTATAAAAAATGAAAAGGAAAGGACACAAGCCCACAAAAAATAAAATAAAAAACACGCACAATGGAAGAAATCCATAGCACAGAGTGACCACTGCAGCTTTTAAAATCCTTTTTATTCATAATGAATTGTTTGAATTGAGTTGGATACAGTTCAAAAGATGACGGTTGGAGCTGGAGTAAATCTAGTCTGCTCACTTTCTCCCATAGAGCAGGGCTGTCAAACTCATTTTAGTCAACTTTCAGTCTTTGATCATCACAGACAAACACAACAGTCATATCTCAAATAAATGGTTCAGCACGGTTCTTGATTTAGTCATTTAATTTTGGTGTGATATGGTAGGCCATGGGTAATGTCTTTGTTAGTAACAGTTGAGTCACACTAGAGCAAAAATAGGATGGGAATAGGGGACTCAATAGGGCTGCCAGTTATTTGCATTCTGTATATATTTCTATAGAAAAGCAAGGTTGTCGAGTGCCATTTTGAAGTTAAATCACCATCATGCAGCAACTATATTACTACCTGTGGAGGAACTTCTGAATTTATGTTTTAAACCTATGAAGTTCTGGCTGGACTCTCAGTAGTGAATGTGAATTTCTTTGCATGTAGATGGAAACCATTTCAAAGGCAACAACACTGCAAGTTCACTGCATATTGTTGTAATAATTCCAGTCATGCTGTGGTCTTCAACAGGGTTATTATAGTTAACGAAAACGAACGAAATTACGAAAACTGAAATTGAAAAAACATTGTCGTTAACTGAAATAAATAAAAACTACAATTAAAAGGAAAAAATGATAACTAACTAAAACTGTATTGTGAGTTTAAAAAACTAACTAAAAATAACTGAAATTATTGTGGATTGATCATTTTTCCGCTCTCCGAGTTTAAGCTGGGAGCGCCGTCGGGCGAGAAAGCGGCAGTGGACCCACTCTGAACCCGATCGGGTTCAGAGCGGGTCCACGCTGCCGCAACGCTGTGATTAACCTGTTCAGTTCTTGTGCGTTTCCGTCTACTTTATCAGTGAGAGAATAACAATCAGGAATAATAATCAAAGCATCAGTATAAGGACTCACAAATGTCAGCAAATTCCTGGAGGGAGACTGCTAAAACTGACGGAATGGACGTGAGGAAATGAAGGAAGTGGAAAAACAGGGACAAATATGTTTCCAGCCAAAAAACTGAGCACAAAGAGCGAGGACCAAAAAAAGTCCCAGCTGGCACACGACCACAAGGTAATTAACACACACAACACACACAGCTACACAAGCATAAATGCAGACATGAGGTCGGACACTTCCGTAGGTTGTGTGCAGAGGTTGCAAAGACCCTGCAAGTCTAATCAGCGAGCATCTAACCAAGCTAACAGAAGCAGCTTCGGGTGTTGGAGAACATCAGGATGCAGCTGGATTTGACCTTTGACTCCTTCAAAGAGTTTGTTTTTGTCAAACACCACATGTAGGTGTTGTTAATCTACTGCACTGACACTGGAGTTTATTGGGAGTTTATTGTAGAATTTATTGAGTTTGGGAGTTCATATTTTTCTTTGTTTCTCCCTGTTGATGTTCATGTGTGTCCTAATTATTACACATTTAGCATGTAGTGCTTCTGTCTTGTGAACTGTTGGTTGTTGAATATATTTCTTTATGGTATCTTGAGTTTTTATTACACAATAGTCACTTTTGCGCATTGAATCTTGCACCTGACAAAGTATGAAAATACTAAAACTAATACTGAAACTAACGAAACTAAACTAAAACTAAGCATTAAACCTAAAATAAAAACGAGCAAAACCACTCTGAAAACTAATTAAAACTAACTGAATTTGAGAAACAAAAGTAAAAACTAACTGAAACTAAACGATAATGTAAAATCCAAAACTATTATAACCCTGGTCTCCAACCACTGTTTTCTCCTAGTGTGACTGCAGCATTAGAAGCATTAAACTAACAATGATTCAGACCTCCGGCCTGGATGAAATTAACAATTCAAACAACTACTCATTAACAAGTTCTAAGACAGAGCTATCTGTTACAAATTACAGTTTTCCCTCTGTTTCTACGATTTTCACACTTTGCAAAGCCATTCAGTGGGCTGCATGTTTAACACCAATGCTGTAGAGGGTTGCAAAGGTCTAAGGCCTGTGCCAGCTGACAGTGGGCAAGAGGGAGGGTAACACCTAGACAAACTGCAAGTCAGAGCTAACACAAAGACACAGCCAAACCTATAGGCTTACACTCACATATATGCCCAATATAAAATCACCAATTAACCTACCTACTATACATCTTTTCACTGAAGAAGGGAGCCAGAACACCCTGAAGAAACATACACAGGGAGAACATGCAAAGTCCAGACAGAAAGCCCCAGTTAACCAAAAGGCTTAAATCCAGGACCTCCTTGCTGTAAGGCAACAGTGTACCACCATGACACCCCATCAAATTAGTCAATAGGCTTAAATTAAAAAAAATAAAATAAAACAATCAAACCCCTAAAGATTTCTCCTGTACCCTCTGGCATCTCTGTTTGTGCAGTTGAGAGTGAGCGTGTGTTTACTGCACGCTTGGCTGGAGAAAATGCCTCTTTACATGAGAAATGCACACATGGGTGACTCCAGAAGTAACAAACAAGCATAAAAAACAATTCCAAAAACAAGACTACATAATCTCAAATGTCTCTGCCTCTCATGCCAGAAAAATTCAAAGGCAGCAGTAGTCTTAGAGCATGCTTGATAGTTACCCAGCGGTGAAGACGTGATTGACGTGGCTGTAGGATCTGAGCCTCCCTGAAATCGAGCCAAGCCTTCCGTGGCTGCCCTGCTCTGGTGAAGGGGGAGGAGGGGTGGGGGAGGCCTGGCTGTGGAGTAAGGACAGCAGCGGCAGCAGAAGCAACAGCAGCAGCAATTTCCTCACACGGGGATAACCTACAATACATGAAACAGGGTCAGAAACTCCTCCCCGGTGGACAGGAGGATATTTGATAAGAAGCTGGAAAAGGCACATAATTTAACAGATGTCTTTTGGAGTTTAATCCTTTATTGATGTTGGGCTAAATGCCAAAGATCCAGTCTCTACCTCAGTCTGACCACCCTCCACCCCCGTCTTTTTTCTTTTCATTTTTTTTTTTTTTTTAAACAAGCCCAATGACATTCAGACCTGGGAGCAAAGCAGAAGCAGCAGGGGTTTTAAAACGTGTCAACAGTGAACATAAAGCAAAGGTTGTGCCCAACTGTTAAGCAAGATAGACAGAGCAGTGTGGTGGGATTGTACCATAAGTCAGTAAACCTCTATGACTCCAGCCTAGTTGTTCAGTTGTTTATTATCGGCAGAGAGCACACTCAGGTCTGGAATATAGGACTGCTGAGACACTGGGTGCTGGCCACTGGCAAGAAACAGGGAGTAAGGCATTGCAGAAAGAATGCCAATGAGTATCCCTTCTCTTCCATCAGATTTTATTTTCAACTATGGCACAAAAGTGCCCTGCAAAGGAACTCTATCCTGGCCTCAGGTTTGATAGCAGTGTTAACATTAACTCTAGTCTTTTCTCCGATTCCAAGCCTCAAATCCTGACCATTAACTAGCAATAAATACCACATTAATCTGCTTTGACACTGAGCACAGACAGACTTAGAAACAACGGCTGCAAAAAATAAAACTAAAAAAAATTAATAAATAACAGGAAGACATTTGGAGAAATTTTGTCAGCAAACAGGTTGCCTTAGAGGTGTGTCACATTTCCAATAAATCTTGGGAGGGTGCAGCGCAGAGGTTGGCAGAAGAAAGAGCGCACCCCCTAACAGTTCAAAACAGATATGAAAGTTTAATTCCAAGCTGGAAGCAAGCAGCAGGCAGAAAGGGAATGAGGTGAACTATTTTCAAGGAAGCAAGTGGCATTTATAATTCACATTATAGTATTATATGAAGAAGCAGAATATTCCTTTATAGTCAGTGTTTTCCTGTTTCTGTGCCTGTAACACATCTACAGCATTGATAACGGCACTGCAGCCACTATGCGTTTGTGTAGGAAGGCGTGTTTGTTTATATTCACGTGAGTGACAGAATATTTCATTGGTTTAATAGACTCAATATGCTAAATTCCTGTGGAACATCCTAGAGGGTGTCAAAATGAAAGCTACATGAAATAACTGCACCAGCAAGTGCTAGAGACAAAGTGAGAGACAGTTTTCATTTTCGAATTAGACAGCCAGAATCCAGTACAACAGCTAGCTCAGACTCTGAATCTCAACAAATTAAATATTTTGGTTTGCTAATAATGAAATGTAATATTGTGGGGATAATAGGATTAAATGGTGTCACAGAAAATCATTTAGTTTCAGCAGGACCACAAAGACAGAGTAAACAGCAGGGAACAAAGCGGGCAAGAAAAGACGACGCAGTGTGGAATAAATAAAATGTTCAATACATGGATCCACGTGCGCCCAAATAAATCCTGACAAGACGACAGAAAACTAAACTGAGCTGTTACAGCAGCATTCAGCTCAACGGTGAAACTGTTAAATGTTAATGAAAGACAACAGTAAAGAGAGAAAGGTTAATCAGATCTGAAAATGTCAAATAGCTTGAAATGCAGGGACCATACAAGATACACACAGACGCCTACATGTTATGCAACAAAAATCTACAAGGACATCTGCCACTGTGCTGAGAAGAAGCCTGGATAACAACACCTGTGTCACTTTTACACAAGCCACTTTTACACAAGCCACAGCCACAGTGATGGCAAAAACAGACCCCACACGACAAATAACCACTTCACTGAATTAACAAATCGCTGAGAGAAAACAATGCTAATGCTACACGATAGATACTGTAAGTAACAGCAGGCAAGTTTTCATTTTGCTTTGTACTTTCTCTATAAAAACAAAAATACATAAAGACAAGCAAACAATTAAAACAGAGAAATGACATATAATGACACGCAGGACTCCAAGCTTAGGTGGCTGAGCTAAGTTGACCCTCTGCCAGGCCAAAGTAATAGGGTAATTTTCACATGTTTTTAGTGTATGATGGTGTTTTTTTTTCTTTCTTCTTCCTCTTTGTTTTATGCTTTGTTTTGTTTTTGTTTTTTGTTTAGTTTTTTAACAACTGAATGGTTAGCACTGGCACCTCACAGCAAGATCAGATCCATCAGTCAGCTGGGGTCCTTCTGTGTGGAGTTTGCTTGTTTTCTCCAGGTACTCCAGCTTCCCTCCCTACAGTGCAAAGACACACATGTTAGGTTAACTAGAAAGTTACTTTTTTGCTGCTCTCTTTTTCACAAAGGGTCATCATAGGAGGTGGTGCTGCATATTTGATTTGGCACTGGACGGCCTTCCAGGGATCCTTTGCTGGTTAGGCACTACATGATGAAGCCACTATGCTTGTTAGGTTAACTGGTGATTCAAAATTATTCATAGGTGTGAGTTTGAATGGTTGTCTGTTTTTCTGTTCAGGCCCTGTAATAGACATCCTTATCTTATTAGCTACCTTATAGTTCCTATTGGTAGACTTATAAGCTCAAAAACTTTAAAAGTTAAACTAAAAACAAAAGGCAAATGTTATGAGTTAGAATCACTTTACCTCTTCAGCTGATAGCTTTTATGCTAAGCCTGATCATTTACCACTGTATCTCAACAAAATTTACTATGGTTCTGTGCTTTAATGTTGGTATGGCCTATAGTACTTTCTCTTCATGCTGGACTTGGAAAATAAACTCCCTGATGTCATTCTCTCCTCTCACAGCGAAAGAGTAACCATAATAGGCATTATGGTGGACAGAAAGTGTCACAATAACCCAGTGTAAAAGAACAGAACTAATAATAAATGTTCACATTTGTTTGACTCTGACTGAGCTGCATTATCGTTTGTTACCAAGCAAATGAGGCACCATGTTGTTGCAAAAACACTGACTCTGAAAGATAGATGCTAACAGCTGCCCTTGAGCGTTGTTTGAAAATGAGCTAAAAAAAAATATATTGTCATTGCAATTTTGTCTGTTTAAACATCCAGATTTGCACAATTAAGTTGTGTTTGTATTATTTTTTCCAAACGAGGTCACTATGTTTGACTCATGTCCAAACACAGGTGTGCCTCAAGTGAGGCACACCAATAATGCATTTCTTGTTTATCCACATTACTTTTCAGTATCAAGGGATCTTACAACCAGCCATTTCATTTCACACTGCAAATGACTAATGAGGATTCACAGCAAATAACACAGGAGTAATTATCTGAGAGCTTGGAAGGGAAACACCATCAACTCTAATAATATATATATATATATATATATATATATATATATATATATATATATATATATATATATATATATATATATATATACTTTTCTTTTTTTTTAAACTGAATAGGACTGGGGCAAGAACTGAGGCAGCAGATCATAACCCAGATCTCAGCCTTTAGAGGTTTTTTTTTTGGTTGCTGTATTAGACAGCTATTAATGGTCGTGGATAATGACCCCATGTGGCTGACTAACCCTTCCATTCATAAAATCTATGCCCTACAAACCCAATAAGGAGACTGCTGGAAAGATATTATGGACCAGTTTAGACAGAGCAGAGATATTTACAGTATGTGTTTATTTTTTCTTTTATTTGTGGTTAGACTTTATCACCGTGACCTGTATGTTTTTCTCTCAATAGCACTTTAGTGCCAGGAACAATTTTCTAAACAAACCTAAGAACATCTTACTGTATGTAAGTGTCTGGCTGTAAAGCATGCATGCAACTGTAAGTCTGTGAATCTTTTGGGCAGGTTTTAATATAAAGAAAAATAAGTTTATTTATTTATTTTTTAAAAAGACGCTTCTGCACCTTTTTTAAATGCACAGCACAACTGAAAAAATTGTCTGAAGTGAACTCAAAAAGTCCTTAAGCACTTATCAGTTTCAGTGTAGAGCCATTATGACTATTTCTGAGATGATGAGAGCAAATGCTTGGCTTGGGGCAGAAAGCCTGCACACAGCTCTTTAAGCCCACAGCAAAGTCCAATATCTAATCATGGAAATAGCTTTTACACTTGGCAGAGGTGGGTAAGTTGGTGTATCAATAAAAACAAAATGTGACAAAGTGCAATGGAAACAGACTTTGCAAATAAATCTGGACATACATGAAGCATATGATTTATCTGTCACTCAAACTCCCACTCAACTGGAGAAACACTGGCAGACAAAAACATCAGATCTGTGCACAGTACTGAGAAAACTGTGGACCTCCTCAAACTAAGACTTCTTGCCTTCATAGACTCAGGAGCCACCTTGCTGGGTTACACACATTCCTCAGAGATTTTGGTCCATACTGACATCACACAGTTGATGCAGATTACACTATGGTCATAAAATGAAGACATGGTCAGCAACAATACTCAGGTATGTGACAAATGTAATGTGACAAATGTGCTCCTTCATGTAACTTAACTCACTTGGGAGTGCTATTTTACAAAAATGACCAGAAGATTTGCAACTACTTTCCCAATCTCTCCTCAGATTGCAATATTTGGGCTCCCAGTTCACAAATAAACATTGATTTACTTTATTGATTACTTAATTGTTGGCAAGACTTATTCTGCTACTGCAAATCCAGGAGCCTTGATGGAGCTCACTGATGTTGTCTTTTTTTAAAAATTGAAAAAATATTACACATACGGTTAGAGGGTGCGTGGAGAGGTTCTTTGAGAAATAGCAGCCCTGTTCTATCTTATAATTCCACAACATCTCTGCAATCAGTTAACACAGTACTGTCTTTAGTAGGTAGGACACTTGTTTCCTTTATGGTACAAGTGGGACTTAAAGGTTGAGTACACTGTTAACCTTTATAATAATGTGCAAGTCATCATTTTTATTGTGTTTGTTTGCTCAGATCAGCCTGTCTGGCACCAACAACCAAGCCACATTCAAAGTCACTTAAAATCACCTTTCTTCCCCATTCTGATGCTCAGTTTGAACTTCACCAGGTCGTCTTGATCATGTCTACTTGCTGCCATGTGATTAGCTAATTAGATATTTGCATTACTGAGCAGTTAACCTCATTAATGCAAATGTGACAGAAAGAACAAGATTGTGGATGCAAGCAGCGGAAATGAGCTTCCTCCCAAGGCTGGCTGGCCACTCACTTAGAGATAGGGTGAAAAGTGCACTCAAGAGGGGTTCGGAATAGAGCTGCTACTCCTCCACATTGAAAGGAGCCCCAGTTGAGGTGCCTCTTGGGCACCTTTTGAGTGAGGTTTCCGTGCATGTCCTACCAGGAAGAGGCCTCAGGGCAGACCCAGGACACGCTGGAGAGATTATATCTCCTGGCCTGGGAACGCCTCAGTGTTTCCCCAGATAAGCTGGAGGAGGTGGTTGGGGTGAGGGAGGTCTGGATTTTTGTGCTCAGGCTGCTGCCCCCTGCGACCTGGATAAGTGGAAGAAAATAGATGGATGGATGGATGGATGGATGGATGGATGGATGGATGGATGGATGGATGGATGGATAGATGGATGGATGGATGAGCAGTTAAATGGATATATCAAACAAAGTGGCCGGTAAGTGTATGTTTTCTGCACTCAAAATACTTTTTGCTTCATTAAAGTGGTCAGGCCGAATATCACATCAATGACGGATACATACTGACAGACAGCTCGATAAACAGCCAGTCAGATTGATGGTTAGACCTTAAGTGCAGCTCTGTCACTCTTTCACAGAAGTACAGCACTGACACTAACACGATGTGTTACTGAATACTAACATTCCCTTTCTGTTTCTTCTTCACTTCCCCTGTGGCCACCCATTGACCCTGAGCATTTAGCCACCTCAAACAGCAACATTCCAACGGGGATTCAGTGCTTCTAGGCCTTCAAGTTGTCAAAGCATCTCACTCTTCAAGGTGGGTAAGGGGCACTCACTGCCTTGGGCCATTTTCACACATACTCCAGCCAGCTTGCCCTTACCAATATAGGGGCATGAGTGTTTAGTCATGTAGCTTCAGCGGATGCTTGTCAATACGTAGTGCAATTCAACCTCACAACACATTTACCATCTGCAATTTTAATCAACCATGTCACCTTCTTTCTCTCTGGATAATGATAAAGGATTTTGTTATTAGAAATAATTGTGCATCCTTCAAACAACTTATTAATATTTCAGAGGCATGAATGGGAATAATGAGATATGTACATGGATGGACTTAATCATATTAAACTTAATTAAAATCTGGTTTTTGGTCACTAGAGGTGCCTTTCACAAAGAGAATGGGGTATTTATACACATATACATGGTATAGCCTCATACAGGGGATAAAAGCAGATCAACAAACAGAGTGAAAAGCAAGCAAGAAAAAAGACAAAGCCTTTCTTTTTTGAAGGATTGGGCTGGTGGAAGGAAATATGAGGAATTGGAACTACAGAATGAAGAATCAGAGAAAAAGAGAATGACAGATAAGCTCCTCCACCTCCTTTATTCTGAGACAGACACTAAGACAGATAAACACTGAAAATATCCAACAAGAGATCCCAAGAACACAGCAGCAGTCTTAGTCCAACACTTCCCATTAAGCCAGGGTGGGCGGAATGAGAAGTGAAAAGCCAGGAGGACTGACTGTCATTTGCACTCATTTACAAGTATGTCAGCATTCCCATAGCAGGTCCCTGCAGTCAGAACTTAGATTAAAAACTATCCTTGCCTGTATAGAGAGCAGATGGGTCACAGAGCCCACTGAGCCATTTTCACACATGGATCATAGCCTAGAACTTATCTAAGCATTGATCGGAGGAGCTATATGTGAGTATGCAAAAGTCAGACAAACAGTCTTCACCCTTCCAATTCCCTGCAACAAACTCTGTGAGAGAATAGTGAATGTAATTTTCAGATGAATTCAAAGCGAGTCACTGCATGTTGTGAGTCCTTACACCTGCACTCTCTATCCAGGAAAATGGGGCATTTCTAGCAGTGAAAACCTGTCTGAGGAGGACTATCTCCTGCAGGGTACTGCATGTGAGGAAGGTTAACCGAGACAATGCCCAAACCAGATTCTCCTAAAATTGCCTGAAGTTCAGTTTGGAAATGGCCTAACATAATCTCTCTATACTTACCAGTCTAGAGCTATTAAGGCAGTTGTGTTACAGTTACACAGCATAATGACTGACTACAAACAATAAAAACTGAGCCACTTAGTTGACCTTTAAGTGTGCTATACTGTAATGACTATTGTTTCACTGTAATGCAGTAAAGATGACATTATTGCCAACAAACCTTTTTTCTGCTAAGCTAAACTTAATAGTGCCAGCAGTGCAGGTTTGTCTTCTGGATCGTGATTTGTAAACATTACCATTATTATAAAGCTTTTTTTTTTTTTTTTCAATTGAAGCCACTACCGTTCAATAATTATAGTTAACTGTATTCATACCTAGCAGGGTAGTGAAACTGTTTCTCCTAGAATCTCAAGTAATGCTTTTAGTTTCAGTCAAGAAAAGTTTCATGGTTTCTCAAAGTAATTCCATTTTTAAAAAGATGTGATCCCAACTTGTTGGCACCATAAAGAAGGTCCATAAAGATTTTTTTATTTATTTATTTTTTTATTTCTCTGCTGGCCAGTCAAGGTTTTCACCACCAGTTCAATACCTGAACCACCCAGAAACAGTGTTGCTCTTGAGGTTGAAGGGGAACAAATCCTTCCATCTATGGATGCAGTTCTAGCAGAACATTATTGCCCATAAGTTTGGAAATAGATGTTCAACAATCAGTGTAAGCGTGTGTAATCAGACACTTTTGGCCATACAAGCAAGTGGAAGTGCCTGAGGTTTCTTCCAGTCCCGTTTTAGTGTAGTCAAAAGTAAAATTGTGAGCATAGTAAACACCTGTGACGGCTGCGTGTCTAATACTCCTAGCATTGTGCTCTCTCACTCTTGTTTCCATGTGGCACTGAAGTGTGAAAATCACTTCTCCAGCTCCAACTTCAATCAATTTCTGTAGTTGCCAAGTTGTCAGTCTTGCCAGGCAACAGAAATGCAGAATAATAAGAGAAAGCAAAACCCCACTGCATGTGGCTGGATCCACCTACACAATCAGCCCTTCAAAACATAACCACAAAATCTGGGTTTTCATGATTCAAACAGACATGTTGTAGCACTTCATCGGCATCTACAGGATTTCTTTGAAGAGATCACCACTACTCTTTCTTATTCATCTTTAATAGAACTCTGGTAAAACTGGAATATGGGTGGAATAAATACAGTATCTGCCCACCCAAGTGTAATAGCTTGGTGCCCGGCAGCGGAGGCAAACACAAAGAGCAGCCATCTCTGAATATGTCCTCTCCATTTCTGTGTCCTTGCTGCCACCTCACTCTCACTTTGCTCATACGCCATTATTCATGCTCAAGCATGACCAAGACTCGGCTAAAGGTAAAGGCAAGAAAGTCTCAGAGTTTCTTAATTCTGCAGGAGCCGCATACTTTACTGTAAGTGCTGCAGGGACTTGTCCTCGAGGCACATAAGCTGATGAATAATGGCAGTATGGTGCACACACTTCAGCATGGTTGGCTGCGGTGTGAATCAGAATCATAACCCTTGGAGTGTCATGTTGTGCTTTACACACCGAGCTGCTGGATCCTCAGCAGAAAGTTTACTCCAGCTGTGATACAGTGACTCAAGAATACCATGAGGACAACTCTGTACCAAGTCATCTTAAAATGCAAAACCATGCTCTGTGTACTGGCAGAAAAATATTTCTCAAGGATGCAAGACTGCATAAGAAAACATAAATGGGAAGTGCAAAGACCATAGACTGTACATAAACAATGGACATAGCCACTGTGGCATCACTATTGGTCCTATTTTAAGTCCTCACCATCTTGGTTTTTGGAAGGGGTGAATTTGGCTGAGACACCAAGGGGCACTGCATTCTCACACAACACCAAATTGAATCACAAGGTAGCCACGCCCTTAAATCATATCCTGCTTTATCATCCAGTCTGCTCAAAATGGTAGCCATAATTTTCAAATGAACATCATGTTTATTTAAAAAAAAGAGTTTAAACCAGTCATTTAGACCCTAAACTTATCTTTACTGAGGTCATTAATCAAACGAGCAGTAGCATCATAATAACATAACAATTTCAGAGACTTCTATTCAACTAGACCCCTTTTGCACCCAAAGGAGTCATCCCCTGCTTACCATTAGAAAGAATGAAGGTTTAAACCACTTCCACAGTGGATTTACTTTTCAGCTCCAGAGGCAATGACCATCTTTTATATAAAGTCAACAGTAACGACATAGAGGCAGGGGGATTGAATGTGTGTTTCCAACCACCTGCCGCTGCTGTGAGCTGGTGGTCCTGCTGTGCTTGGATAGGTTTTTTTTTCTTGGTAATAAGTTCTCTTTTTAATCTGCTTCTCATTTAACAACAATAAAAATCTGATGCGCTGCTTTTTAATATGGCAAACAGGCACACTGCTGTGTTTGATTAGTGCTATTAGTGACTGAAAATTAATATGCGATTAAGACTTGCAGCTAATTTCCCCCAAATTTGAGAAAACTGCAGAATTATATCTCAATTTTAGGCAAAAATCCATTAAGCAAAGGTTTAATATTGCAGCAACATGTGGATAAAGAAATACATTTATTCTGTGCTGTGTGACTCTATATGTAGCATTTAGAGTTTGGTTGTGCAGTGCAGCTAGTAGTAATATTTTACATGTGTAGTTACTGCTTCAGTTGTTGCCTCTTTTCTACGTGCCTTTGGGAATATGTTGACCGGGCCCTGGCTCCGCTGCAAAACTAAACTTTGAATGATGTCAGTTTCCGAATGGGAGGACATTATACAGTACCCATGTATCCAGTCAGATGTGAAATTTTTGCCCCTGAGCTTCTAGTGAATGGGGCTCTCTTGAGGGCTAAGTGTTGAGATTACTTGCATGCCATCTTCTCTGGTAATGAACCCTGTCGGGGTACCAAGATGTAGCTGAAGGGGCACAGTGGCCATAACAAGCTCCCTCATGCTGACTGCCCATCTTAAATAACTTTTTTTTTCCTGCACTTGGGAGACATAACCACAAACCTTTACAGCTACTTATGAATAATTATGATGATACCTTATGTTATTGCACCCGGCTTCATTGCAGTGGCCAACAAATATGACCATTACATCTGTTTTCATCTGCATTAACAGTGC
This sequence comes from Archocentrus centrarchus, assembly GCF_007364275.1. NCBI lineage: Eukaryota > Metazoa > Chordata > Actinopteri > Cichliformes > Cichlidae > Archocentrus > Archocentrus centrarchus. The sequence continues at coordinate 11,176,562 of NC_044355.1, read as the reverse complement.
CCCTTATAAACAGGGAGTGAATAACAATTTTACTGAGCATCCGTGCAAGCTTACAGCATACATCCAGTGAACTTCACTCATGAACTCTGCTTTTAACTCTCTCTTAGACCAAAAAAAAAAAAAAACATATGGTGAAAAGAATAATGAAGAACGTGTGTTTTTTTTTTTTTAAATAATCCCTCTCTTATTGCAAGCTTCTGGAAAATATTTTCCTCAGGCACTGTTCTGGTATCAGTTTATAAAGCCATCCACCCACAACCCTCAATTAACCAGCCCTTCATTACATGCATGGCCTTCCTGCACTTTAATTGGGCTAAAAAGGTTTTAAGGTGAGTTCTAACATTGTTCCACACAAATCCTGACACAGTCAAGCCCCTCACATCAGCATTATTCACTTCTATACAGTAAAAGCCATTAGATTTAATTGCATTTTTTATGAAGAGCTCATAGAAGCTTCCATTGTTTAATCAATGAGAAGGATTTCAGTTTTAGGGGAGGTCACTGGCTTCGTGTGAGGTTATCTTCCAGTCTTAGAAGGGTCATCCAGGTCTGTTACCTGCAGGTTAACATCAAGCCTCATCCAGATAATCACACAAGGGGAGGACTCCTTTCCCTGTAAGCTGCTATCTGGTTTTACAATCGTCCACCATGTTGCTGTAATGGGTTTTCTGTTGACTCTATTAGATTGTTATCAGGTTCTTGTTGAGTGATTACAACATGGTATCTTGAGGGCTTATCTTGTCCGGCAAGGATGGGTTAATATTGAATTTTATTGTTCTAAGTAAGGTGCACATGGACAACGAAAAAAAGAATCAATTCTCGGTGATGCATAATTTGGTCTAATTCTGCACTGCAAGCAACAACTAGTTTTAATGCCATAGAATAACAACCACATCACCATAATCCTAAGGCATAAGAACCTGAACTATTTCAGCAAGACATGCATAACATAACTTTACCATTGCTATCTTCCACACATGTCCCAAGCTGCAGGAAGCAGCGACGCCACAGGGGACACATCTGCTAAAGAGGATTAAGCTGACCCATTTAAAAATCCACAAACAAAACAAATATATTGTAGTTCTTTCTGGAAACCTTTAATGGTTACTTTTTAACCACATATATAAAGAACTTGACACTGTCAGCTTCGAACAATCATAATTCCACTAATCAATATTACTTATATCCTCAGTGATTCATGTGGCAATGTGTTGCTTATTGTGACTGAACCCACAGGGAATTATTACCCTGTCCTGCAGTTTCTGTCAACTCAGCCGAGTATCCACAAGGATTACATCCATATTAGGCGATTTTTCACCTCACGATTTACGTCCATTGTCAAGGTTCAGTGGGATCACTGGAATGGCTGTGACCTTAATTTAGTAAGGCCAGAAGTAAGGGTGTTAACATCAAGGTTGTGAAAGGACATTAACCACCTCTGATGCAGAACATCGGACATTCATTTATAAGACAGGCACGTCAGACAGAAAATTAACATTTGTAATTATTTTAAACAGAACCACGTCCTTCCAGATTCTGTACATTTAACCAGATGTTTACTGGTGTCCATTTACTGTGGCTTTTGACTACGTTCTGCTTTTTAGCCATTAGTTTCATTCCATACACTCAAACTACCTTTTCTAGCCTGTAGTAGTAAATTTCTGGAGTTTTATTTTACCATTTTCCATAATGTCAGTGTTATCCTTGAAGAACAGGCTGCATATTCTTGTGATGGATATGGAGATATGGATGTCTTTTAGATGTCTTTTAGAGTCTCTTGCCTAATTTTTTCCAGGAAGAAAAAGCACTAAGTCAGGGAGAGAAGACAGTCTTAATGAAATTTGATGTTTTGCTTAAACAGTTTATACTTGTGATTAATCACTGGAAATTAAAGCCAACCTGTGAGACTGAGGATCTGTTTAGTGAAACCTCTATTTTGGTCTAACTTCGGTTGTTCTGAAAGAATTTAATCTGCCTCCTTCCTGAGAATAATGCTATGGATTATCCCGAGCACTACTCTGCATCACAGAAAGGCTGATTTTTCTGTAATTTTGACAAAGGCTTAAATTTCTTTTTCCTTAGAAAAAGGGTAATCAATCATTGTTTTCATTTCTCAGACCATTGTTTATTTTTTATATCTTGTCAGACAAACAAATGATTTATTCTTTTTCTCAGGTTTTTATTTTAAGTTCTGCTGGAATGTTGTCAACACCAGGTGATTTACCTATTTTTAACCTCCAGACTGCCTCCTCCACTTCAGTGTGGTTTTGACATGTGTCAGAATCCAGTTTCATCACAAAGTTCTTGACAGTCAATCTTCTGATTACTGCCACTTCTCGATTAGTAGAGACAAACTCTTGTTTTCAGTTAGTGTAACAATAGTTGGCTGCATCCTGGTGAGCAACAGTGTGGCATATGTTATTTTCGCTGTTGCCCTTTCACTCCATCTGTTTTCTCACTGCTCTGTAACTGACCTTTTTTGGCATCGCTATACCGCTTGTTGAAAATTTCACTAAACAAATATACTGTTTTTCTTCCTCTGTGTCATCCTTTTGTCTTAAGGACACTGAATGAACATCTTTAAGATAACGCATTATCAACGAAAAGGTGTTGGGAACTTAACTGTATGCTGGAGGTCCTTCATGAATATTTATTACAATTCCTTCCTGGACTTTCTAGTAAGAGGTGTATATATATATATACATATATATATATCATGCCTTTGTCAATTAAGAAGTGAGGAGGAAAATAATCTGCTACTAAGATAACAAGACATCACACTAAGGGCACACTCACACACAGCACAGGTTTATAATGCTTATTAAACTGGAAGGGTAAAGGAACAGTAAACAATTAATCTCACAATCTAACACACTATAAGCCAAGAAAATAATTGTCTTGAATATAAATAAATGGCATAAATGATAAAAAATATAGATAATAACATGGGTGACTGGTAATTGTATTGTATAATAAAGTGGTTGTGGTTGTCTGATCCTACTAGTCTCAATGAAATGCAGACAAATGCATTTTAATTTTTGTAGAAGTAATATGATCATTATTTCTGGGTTTGTGCAATGGGATGTGATTAGCCCCTTCTCTTAAATTGTGGCTGTGCACATATACACTATATGGACAAAAGTACTAGGTCACCTACACATTAAACTTAGAGGAGCTGTTCGGCCGTGGAAGCCCAAGCTGTGAAGCTCCAGTGTTAGGACAGGTTTTTGTACTGATGTTAATGACAGTGGAGGTTCAGTTGTCTCCAGTTACTGAGTCAGCAGAGTGTTGGAGACTTTTATGCACTATGTGCTTCAATACTCAATGACCCTGCTCTGTAACTTTACATGGCTAAGTTGCTGTGGTTCCTAAAGATCTGCACTTTGCACAAATACCACTTCCAGTTGATTGTGGAATATCTGGGAGGGAAGAAATTTCATAAACTGACTTGTTGCAGTAATGACATCCTATTGCAGTACCGCACTCAAATTCAGCAAGTTTTTTTTTTTCCAAATGACCTGCTGTTTCACAAATGCTTGTAAAGACAGCTAGAATAGTACAAAATGTTTAAACAGTGCTTCATACAATTTCATGTCATTTTACTTTAATATATTACTTTAAGTGTTACAACCTTAAACATTAGCTCCAAACTGCAAATATTCACCACTTGATGTGTGTGAAATAGAAATCAAGTGCAACAGCCAAACCATCTGTACTGTTCTTAGTTTTCACACTTGGTTTTAGCACCACTCCACAGTAGCTAATAGCCACATCACCCACATATGTAGGAGAAATATGTCAGTAAACCGCTTATTGTTAATGTTAAATTTAAGCGGCATTAAGCTCCCTTAGTGCGTCTTCTGTTCATGTTTGCTGCGTGACAGCAAGCGATCTTAATTTATACTCGTGGTCACAATATAATAAGAAGAGTTTGATTTATGCAGGCCAGAGACAGCCTCCTCAACCCCAGAGAGAGAAAACAAGCAAGTGTGAAGTGCTTGTCCAGATTCCAGGAATTAGTTGTCGAATATCAGTCATCTTCCTCCTCCACAGTATGCAATAAAATGAGAGAACAAGATCTAGGAGGAGTGTTATTATAGTATGTGTCAGATTAATGCAGGCCAGAGAGAGCCTCCTCCTCATCAGTTAAGGGCAGGGAGAGAGAGAGGGATGCAAAACTGACTGAAGTATTTGTTAACAAAACTGCTGAATGCAAAACAGCCTCAAAACAAGCACAGTGGAATACTTTCTAGCCATCTATTCAAGTTTCATCTTACCAAGATTTAGTCCAGACAAGTAGGAGGCCCTTTTCCGACCTGATTTGATGAGACTACAGTAAACAACTCCCACTACCACACACACACACACACACACACACACACACACACTCACCATATGTTTGGCACTCCCTTTTTCTTTTAGAAATAGGAAAGTAAAAGTAAAAACCAGGATCATTTTTGCTACTGTAACCCCTTCTTTCATGCTTCAATATAGTCTCTCTCTGAGCATTGTTGTTCATACATCATGGCCTTACGAAGAGGGCAAAGTAATAAAAATGTTAATGTGCTAATTTGACTCCTTCCACTATCAGAATTGCCTCTGAGTTTAACAACAAGCAGCAGGTACTCTACAGACGTTTTTCCACTGGTTCTTATCTATCAGGTTACATGCAGCCTTTCCTCCCTAATCATGATAACCTTAAATGAATACCTGGAGACAATTTTCTGGGTCTTTTTTCAATATTTTATTTACAGCTTATAACAGCTCAATGATACTGGATTTAAAAATGGGTTAAAGGCAAGGCGTTTTTAAGCAGGGTGTGTTCACTGTGACTGCCTGCCATTCATTTAAAAAACAATAACCAGTATTATGTTTTAGTTTAACTCTTTAATATCTATGAGTAAGTTTGACTCATATATGATAAAGATGTTGTGTACAAACAATGGATAATTTTCAGTCAGCTAAGGAAATCTTTAAGAAAAATGAAAATCACTTAATTTCACTTTCAGATTTGAACACTGAGAAGAAATTTTGAACAGTACACACTCAGTACACCTGCTCAACTGCACAAGTAGGCATGGTTAAGAGGACCTGCTGACATTTAAACAGAGAATCAAAACAGGGAAGAAAGGTGATTTAAGTAACTTTGAACTGGTCTGAGTATTTCAGAAACTGCTGATCTACTTCTTCTGATGGCTGCCTCCAGCAGAATTAATGTGCCATTTCACAAAACTCACCTCAAACTGGTTTCTTAATATGACAATGAATTTGCTGCTTACTCAAGCAGCCTTCACAGTCACCAGATCTCAATGCAATAGAGCAACCTAGGGCAGAAGATTCCCTTCATGGATGTGCAGTTGGCAAATCTGTAGCAACTGTGTCAATATGGACCAAAGTCCAACCTTTCTCCTTAAAAAGTCAGGCTGCATGAAAGTGGGGCAATCTTAGTACAAATTAAATTTTTGGACAGCTACACACACACATGCACACAGAGATTTTTTTCTTTCCAAATTCACACCGATTTCTTGCTATGTGGGTTTTACAATCCATCTCTTGTGTTTACTTTCTAATGTTTAATTCCATCCATGCCTGTCACGCTGAATTTGAAAAGAGCTGCTCCTTATCAGGATGCTGCACTCCCTTTCCACCACCTCCTGTCTGAACCTGTCAGGAGTCTGGCTGAGGACAAACAGATGCCAGCTAACCTTGTCCTTGTGCTAACTGTGCTAGTTGCCATTAAAGCACTGATGTTACGAGACTTCCTGGGGCCGACTTCCACAAATCACAAGGTTGTTGTCTCCCAACGTCCATCATATGTTTACCAACGCTTCCCATTCCATGCTTAGGTCCTTGAAATGCCGGAGTTCAGTGGCAAACCATGGCAGCACTGAGCTTAATGTTGCTGAATTATGTTGACAGAAACATGGCTCACTCTGTTACCTCTAAAGCCTCCAGCTTCTCCAGCACCTCTCTACAAAACAAGGTGACATTTCAAGATGGATGGTACTTAGGAGCTTTATTTTGAGAAATGAAATTAGCCAAGGTTAATGAAAGAAAAGCAAGTACAATCAGGGCATTGATTTTCACACAGAAAGTGGCTATGCAGAGATCAATTTGGAGTAATAAAAAAGCTCATAAATAAGGCACATTCTCAGCACAGAATAGTGCATCTGCCTTCGTGCTCTATAATAATACAACATTTCTGTCCATTTTTTTCTTTCTCTCTTTTTTAAAATGTAGCATTCAGATAGAGGAATGACATTTGACCAGAATGTCTGCAATGTCTGCAAAAAAAAAAAAAAAAAAAAAACCCTCCTTGCAAACATTTTATCCAAGTTCACATCCTCTGTGACAGGTCAGCATTTTACTTGAACCCTCAAGTCATCATTCCCTCTGCAGAGAAACACTATGCAGCTGTCACCTGGTAAGCAACAAGCTCAACCACTGGAAAATTGCTACCTGTCCTTGTCAGTCTTTATGTCCTCTGTACCCTGCTTTTACTCCTGTGTAATAAGATGTAAGATGCGCAACATCAACCTAGTATCCAAAAATTCTATGGATGGATATGACAGATGACTGATAAATATAAAGCTAAAAATCATGAGACAGCTTTGCTTCACATAAAGAGCAAAAACAAGGGGAAACAGGCACTCAAAGTGGGATTTGCAGTCACAGCCAGGGGGGCTACAAAAAAAGCTCATAAATTTGTGTTGTGTCGTTAAAAAGTGTATATATGCAGATGGGAACCATTTACGATGATAAAACAAGAGTATGTTCTCCAGTACTCCTTCAAATATTGTCTCTGGGCCAATAGAATCCTTCATACACTATGTGGACAAAGGTATTGGGATACAGAACATGACTTTCAGATACTGTTTATCTGCTGCAGCAATATGGTATTAAATCACTTCTCTTAGGGTGAAACAGACCATTCCTGTTGCAGTTTAACTCTGCTTATAAGCCAGTTCACTAGCTGTTGAGCACATAGAAATATTTGAATCGGTCCTCATTTTAAGGGGTTACTATGCCAAAACTAACTAAACAGTTTTAGAATAGGAAAGTTTTATACCCTAATGGGACCCTGGCACCAAAAAGTTTCATAACTCCTAGTCTGGAGGACTGGCTATAAAAAAGGCACAGAGCTCATAAAATATATGCACATCAAGAGTTTGTGCTGTCATTAGATAGCAATATAAGATATGGCGTTGTTTACATAAGAACAATACACATGCAGTCTTAGAAGTAGAAGTAGAGAACAACGAAAACAAAGTGCCTAAAGATACAATTTATAAATGGATCTGTTGCTAAGTTGTCAGTGATTCATAGGTCAGTGTTAAGTGGCTTAAGAAACAAACAAACAAAAATCCTCTGAAAATGGTCAGGTACAAGGACTGGACTGAAAATGAGTGAAAAAGCAGCCCATGTGCAGAGAAAAACATTAAGAGACACTCAGAAAGCCTGGAGAACTACTGCTCAAGAACATAATAAAACAAAAAATTACGAGACAGTCCGGATTCTTGGAAGCAAAATAAAGAAATAAGGAGTGACTCAAGACTTTTTCACAGAACAGATAAACACATAGTATCCGTAGTAGTGGATAGAACTGTTTCCAATAATGTATATTTCTTAGTCATTAAAAAATAAATAAACTGTACTAACCGTCTTTCAACATATATGTGCCTAACAGATCATCTAAGTAATAACATAACTGTCATGTTTAAGATGAGAGAGTATCTTACTTAAAAGTGAGATGGTTAAAGATTTACATTTTAATGTCACACTTCAAAGTCATTTGGTATCAGAGAGAAGAAAGACAGACATAAAGCGTGAAATAACCCTTCTGTGACCGAAGGCCCAATGAGATCCACATCAATAGACCTCTTTAATTTAAATAAGAAACACATAGCCAGCAAAGTAAAAGTGGTGGAAATTCCACGCCCGTGAGCTATACATCTTGAGAAGAATAGACTTCTTCTACTGCCAATTTAGTAAAGCCTGCGCAGCAAATTTCACACAACCATTTTGTGCTCTGCTGATAAAACACTCTGAAAGCCCAATGACACAGACAATGCCTTCAGATAGGAAAAAGCCACGTTTTGTCCCCATCCTTTTCATCAATGTCCCAAATACAACCAAGCCTAACTGAACAGTGGAACAGAAATAGCCAACAAAAACTCCGGCATCGAACACCCACACGCACACACTTCAAATAAATTGCCTGGCATGTGTGGATGAAGCAGTTCTGCTAAAAATCTGATCATGTTTTGCTTATTGAATGACTCAAGCTGTGGGCGCATCACTGCTCTAAATGCTACTTGTGATTAGGTCTATTAGGCGTGTGAAGAGGATCTGACACAATGGCACTAGAACCCTGCACCTGTCACCCTCTCATCCACACCCCACTCAATTTCTGTCAATGAATGTAGCTCACTTCATTTCCATGTTCCACTCAAGCTCTTTATTGATGAATAAAAAGACATCACTGGCAAATAAATGCCTGCTTTTATAGCCTCATGCATGGGAAAATGAGATGGATTATTTAGTGTGAATCACAGGCCTCCACCTCATTGAGTTTTACTGATCTTGTGAGCTTTCATTTTGATTAAGAGCTCACATCTGGAAGCTTCATGATGTATCCAGTGTCATCATTTCCACCAGCAGAGCACAGAATGAACTCACAAACCCTGGTTGGTAGACCGCGTCCCTCGGCAGCCTTTCTGGGGACCAAAGGAAAAGATTGCTAAATTAAAGGGCACATTGAGAAGTTGTCTCAGAGTCCCAACTGCTTTTCATGCCACCCTCATCCACTACTCCGGAAGCCAGTGGCTCATTAAAACAGGCAGACAGTTCAGTAAAAACAGCAATGAAATGGGAAAACTGTCTTTTTTATGAACTTTGCACTGTTTACTAAACTTCCTAAAAAGCGAAGGTATAGTAACCATAGTCTAACATTTTAGCTGAATTGCTCTCTTTGATCCATAATTTTAACATTCAGTTGCTCATTTTGTTTTTTAACTTACCTTCATACAAGATTAGTGAAGCTGTGATACCATGAGTGCAGTGGGTTGCTGGGGTGATGGCAACCCCAATCCCATGATTAGATATATGTTCAGAATAATAATCTCATTATTATGAAATAAAAACTGAGAAGAGAAATATAAGCTGTACAGGAGAAGTCTATTACTAAGTCAGCCACTTAAATATGACCATTGCATCAGACAAAATTATCATCTCATTATACACTCAGTCTGGGCTAGATCATCCAATAGATCTGTCTGGAACCTTCTGTAGACCTTTGCCTAATGAATACCCATTCCAAGTTTCAGAAGAATTGGCCAACAATATAAAGGAGGAGTAGCGATTGAAGTTAAACATCAATGTATACTTTTATTGAAAATTTCAAAAATTCATAAAAATTGTAAAAAAAAAAAATTTTTTAAATTGAAAATCTCTCTCTCTAACATTTTGTTGAATTTTCCCTATTAAAACTCATGGCAAGTTTCAGAAGAGCAAGGAGTATTTCTTGAAAATTAAAAAAAAAAAATCATAAAAAAGTCAAAAATCTGAAATTAAATCTGAAGCAAAGATTTGCCCGATGAATACTTGTAGCAAGTTTCAACAGATTAAGTAAGGGAGATTCAATATGGAGAAGTAGTAACTGAAGTTAAACATGAATGTACTGTTTATCTTCAAAACTTCAAAATTTTGTAAAAAAAAAAAAAAAACAATTGAATATCAAAAATGTATCTGAAACATTTTCACACTGGATACTTATACCAAGTTACAAAGAGTCAGCTGAGGAATAAGGGAGGAGTAGGCATCAAAGGTAAACATCAAAAATTTCAAAAATTCATTAAAAAAATTTTAAAGTGGAAAATAAAAAATCCATCTCCCTATTTTGAAGAACCTTAACCAAAGAGTATTTGTGCCAAGTTTCAGAAGATTTCAAATATAAATGACTGAGGAACATGGAATTTAGCAAAATGTTGATGAACGATGGATGGACAGATGCCAGATGGCTTGGTATCGGATCAGCTCCACTGACTGTCATCTTTAACAACAGAGGAGCTAAAAAACAAAACAAAAAAAAAACAAGGAAGTGAAAATTGCCAATCACAGGATCCCCACCACCACCAAATGCTAAAATAGGTAAAACTACCATGTTACAAAAAGGACCAGAGGACAGAGGACCATTAGATTAAGGAGCTTCATCCTTAATCTTGGAATTGTCCCGGTGTTGGCCTCATCTGAGTATCAGTCTCCAGTTTGTGATTAAAACACACACACACACACACACGCACACACACGCACACACATACACACACACTTCAGCACCCCCAACTTCAAGGCCCTTCCCACAGCTCTGGTCACAGTGGATTTATGACCTGAAACTGTGGTTGGAATAAGTAATGGCTCTGGTTGAAGCTAAATGAAGAATCCAGGATGCCCTCATCAGTGGAAGGGCTGCTGCTCTGCACAACTGAAAAGCAAGTATCCAGGGAATATTTCTACTTCGCTTGCATTTTTTATTAAATACAGGGGAAAAATGTGTTAATCCTTTTCTAAGTGGACATCCCAAAAGTGTGCTTTTCCTAAGAAAAGCTCTCTAAGCACCACATGCACATTATTTTTTTCAACAGTCGTATATTGTTAGGACACTCAGGGCTGTGAACAGGTGCAACAAATAGAGGGAGAGAAGTGGTACTGCCAAGTGGCACTGAAAGGAGGAAAAAAGAGATCGTCAGGCAGCCAGACGGAGACAGAAAAAGAGGAAGACAACAATAACAACAGGTGTGTGAGTATGTACGCATTAAACCTAGCATCCTTATAAAAGGTAGCTCTGGCTACTTAATTATTCATCTAATGACAGATATTTTAAAGCTCTCAGTGAAGCTACATTCTGATGGTTACTTTTCATTTTTCAGTAAGACACAGTGCTCTGCATTTTGAAGCACTCTGTACATACGTATGCACATATTTCTGTATGATATGTCTAATTACTGAAGAAAGGAAAGAAAAAGCCTGATCATCAAACCAAGCTGGCAAGGGTCCAGGCATTTTTAACTTGATGATCCAGGCATGTACTTAGTATTCATCTTCAGTCTGACATTGTCTCCATGATTTCTGTTAGGGAGGGCCTAACCAATTTGTTCCAAGCAACTCGAGTGAATCTGTGTTATTTTAAGTCGACACTGATGCATAGCTATGCCAAAATACTGATTTTGCCAGGATTTTAAGAGTGGAGTGGAGATAATAAAAGCTAACTACAGTGTCAGGCAGTACTGAATACACGGCGGCAGAATTTTTGGTTCCACCACATAGCTTGACATTTCTTAAAAACAGCTCAACAACAGCGTCAGGCACGCCTGCTCATTGGTTGGTAGACCTTGTCGCCTGACACTTTTTCTGTCTCAATCTTTCAAAACTCAGTCAACTCAAAATATATGACAAATTCAAAGATTAAAGAGTCTAGACCAAGCCAAATATGGTACTGCCAGACAAAATTTCAGTAACTATAATTTAACTTGAAAGGGTGACATTATCAGTTTCCATCAAAAGTAGAAGTAGCCTACACTACTTTGGAGCTTTAAATGTCAATAAAGACTGTATGACTACTGCTATATAGATAAAAGAGAAATGAAAAGGATTCAACGTGTCAGATTTTAAAGTAGGCTCTCAAAAAACTCCTTTAAATATTTCTCTCAAACACATGACTGATTATTTTTGCAGCTATGCACTACTACAGCTGCCATTAGTGACATCCTGCATTTAAAAACATTTGATGTGAAGGGGTCTTAAAAGAAATATTATGTGCATGGTTTGTTGGCTTTGCAACTGATGCTGCACCTGCTGATAAAGAGGAGCAGCCACACTCCTGTATGGAGAGATCAACCATAATTTGTCATTTGATGCATCATTCCCATTATTTAGACCCTGTGCTCCATGATGCTGTAAAACACATTCCAGAGCTGTGTCATTTTCATATATTTAATGACTCTTAAACTCCAAATGTAACAGAGTTGCTTTGTTCTCTGAGATTTGCGGATGTGGGTAAAAAAGGAGGGACACGAAACAGAAGATACTCCGCAGGAAAGCAGGAATTGGAAAAAAATTAAATCAAAGTTATCTACTGTAGTGGGATTTTTTTTTAAAAACTGACAGCATTTTGTGCTGTTGTATTTTGAGATTGTTTCATATTAAATATTGAAGTTATATGGCACATATATGTGAGTGGCTGTGGCTCAGGAGGAAGAGCAGGTCATCTACTAATCGGAAGGTTGGTGGTTTGATTCCTGGCTGCTCCAGTCTGCATGCCAAAGTAAATGTGTGTAATATTAAGGACACACATGAACATCAACAGGGAGAAACATAAAGAAAAACAAACTTCAAAACCCAATAAGCTCTACAATAAACTTCAGCGTCAGTGCAGTAGATTAACAACACCTACATGTGGCGTATAACATCAGAAGGCAGCGAATGGTTGACAAAACCAAACTGAACTCTTTGAAGGAATCAAAGCTCAAATCCAGCTGCATCCTGATGTTATCACCACATGAAGCTGGTTCTGATTTGGAGCTGCTCAGAGAACTAGCTTGGTTAGATGCTCTCTAATTAGACTTCAGCTGGGTCTTTGCGGAGCCTCTGTACACAACCTCCGCAAGTGGCCAAGTGGCCGGTTTATATATATATATATATATATAAACCAGAAAGAAAGTGAAAAAACAATTGGAGCTACATTGGCCAGTACTTACAGCTAAACTTCCAGCAAAGCGGAAAGCATCTGATTAGAAATTAAGCCCACTTTTTTTCTATATCTGTAGGATATCAGCAACTCACAGTTGAGTCTAGCTGTAAAAAGTACGGTTCATGTGAAAGCTGAAAGCTTCACAAGTGGGCCATCAACAGTTTTGGAGTACTGTGCACAGCTTGTCAGACTTACAGAAAACTGTCACACTATAAACTGCCATCACTGGGCGCTGCACTAACCTATAGAAACTGATATTATTGCCAAAAAACACCTTTTCCTGTCTCTGCTCTTTCATTTAAAAAAAATTCTATAGTCAAAATAAAGAGAGCCTAAATGTGCATTTTCTTTGGTTTCTTTGTTCCTCTGTGTCTTGTCTGTGTGGTATTTTTACACAGACAATACATAGAGAACCTAATATAAAACTGACCTGTCCATCTATCCCCAACTCAAAAGAGATTATATATTAACATCACTTTGGTACCCTCATTTTACACTTACTCTGGGGAATTTTATATTTCAGCCAGCTTTATGTTGTTCGCTGAGGCTGAATAGTGATCCAGTAACTCTCATGGCAAACAAAAGCACTAGCACACCATCGCCTTGCACCTACCCCTTCTTTCCTAATCCATCTAGCAGCACCCGCCCACTACCTTGCTTCCCTTTTGACAACTTCAAAGCTCTACTTTACCCATCACCCTTGGGCGGGAGCTGCCCTTATGTGGACCACACTGACATTCAGATGCTATTTAGAGCCATTAGGCCACCAAGGTCAGCACTTAACTTCCATTCTCACAGCCTCAGGCATTGCTGCCCCCCCCCACCCCCCCACCCCTTCTTTTATTTCTCATTACTCCATTATTGTTGTTTTGTGTGGCACACTGCACAAAAGTCAGTGAATTGCTCATTAGTGGCAGCTTCTGGTGCCATAACGTGCTGAGTGGGGGAGAGAATGCCAGAACATACAAGGCGACATTTTTAGTCAACACAGTTCCAGCATCTGATGAATTAGATTGCACCGCAGGCTCTCCTTGTAACCCTGTGGAGAACATCTTGATGCTTTAGAGGGAAGATGGGATAAAGGCCAAGGATATGTCATTTTATTCACAAGGAACCATTTTTAGCAGGAGTGCCAGTGAAGACAGACCATCAAGCAAGTGCTTCTAGTTTCCTTTGATAGAGCAGTCAAGGTTCATAAATTTCTTGATGGAATGAAGGTTGACTTGGTCAGGAATAAGACTTTAGAGGGAAAAAAAACTTGCCAAAGCTTTTTGCAGGGAGGAGGGGAAAAAAAATGAAATATGGTATCAAAGGTCTAGTGCATGACCCTTCAACAGAATGAGGATCACGCTTTCACAACTTGTCCTGTCAGGAAAGCAAACAGCCTCTGGAACAGATCTTAAACACCTTCATCCTGTCTGCAGTACATTTAATGTGTTATTTACTGAGCCAGAGGGAAATTGTAAAAGAATATAGCATTCTTAGCTGCAAACCAATGCAGAAACAAGAACAAGGAATTTAATGCATTCAATATTTGTTCTCACAACTTTTTGTTTCACTTTTAGTCTTTCCACGGTTGTATTAAATGCCAAGAATATACACAAAGCATTGTTATATAATCATCTGGCAAATGTGCAAAGAGTAGATCCCAGTGATGATCATTATGGAGTAACAGCTTGTAAAATGTGTGAGAAGTTATAGAACTAAAATAAGAAAAGAAAACTTATACCCCAAATTCTATATATAAAATTTTAGAAAAAAAGAGGATGGCATTTTTGTCTGACAATAAAACATTTATTTGCATTTGCAGTGAAGTTTGACTAGATGAGTTAATACTGTATGTGAATGCTTGGGTTTAATTGTTGCATTCCTACTATGAGGTGAAAAGTACACCCTCTTTTAATTCTAAGATTTTATGTATTGACCATCCATTCATCCATCCATCCTTCCATTTTCTTGTTCACTCTTAAAATTGTATTATCATGAACTTTAACATTTAACATGCTAACTGAGGCCTGTAGACTCTGAGATGTTGCCTTTGGGGTTTTTTTTTGCTATTTCTCTGAGTATTGCATGGTCTGACCTTGGGGTGAATTTGTTGGGATGTCAACTCATAGGAAGGCAGGTGGCTTGAATATTTTTCACTTACAAACAAACAAACAATCTTTCTCACTGTAGAACGATGACTAAGATCGCTGCTGATGTTTTTCCTCCATGGCATTGTGTTAATGCACATCTAAATGCTCCAGACCAGCAAACTACCAGAACTTCAGCTTTTAAAAAGCTGGTAAAAGAGTAAGACTATGCTTAGTTTTTCCACACACTGCTTCTGCATTGTGGATTAAGGACAAGATCTTTTTGTTTTTTAATTATTTCATGATACATAAATCCTCGCAACTGAAAGAGTATGTACTTTTTCCATAACTGTATATTTATATAGTCCTGAATAATGAAATGATGTGAATGTATAATGCAGAGTAACTGAAATGAACTGAGCCTTGATAGCTTCGGGGGGGGGGGGGTAGAATATTCAGTGAAGTAATTGCATTAAGACAACATGAACATTTTATTTGCTGTGTGTTTCTGCTACAGCCTGCAGCCATGTGCAGAATATCTTTTGTTTCTTTTCTATTCCCTGTTCAAGATGTTTGCCAATTGATCACGTCTGCTGGAGTGAATCCCAAAGTCACATCCCAGCAGAGCAAATGAGCAAGCTGTAAATTAAGTTTAATTTCCTAATGACAAATGCAATTCTAGTGCAGCAGGGGTATGACATTCATATTTGATGAGCCAGTATATCTCTCTTCAAAAGGTCTCAATAAACCAGCGAGAAAGATTTTTTTGTAAATGGGAAGCACTGCACCAAGCAGACTGCAGCCCCTCATTGCCTGGCAACTCCCCATAGGCTGCTATTGCTCATTCACAGCTCTGTGAGATGTCAGGGTTTGGCGCTTATGAAAATTGAACTCCAAACTCATCTTCACCCCAGGCCAAAAAAATGCTGAACAATGCCTTGTCATTTTCACACAGCAGAGACTAATCTGCGAAGGAGAGCAGTCATCCACAAACCTAATGACACATTTTGATGTACTGACCGAGAGGAAGGGAAGGTGTGTGTGGGTGTTTGTGGTGGTGGCGAATGTGAGTGTGTGTGTGTGTGTGTGTGTGTGTGTGTGGTGAAGTCATACAAATGGAAAAGTTTGTGTAAGAGAGGAAAATGGGCAAAGAGGTAAAGAAAGGGGGGTCCCTTTATTAAATTTCACCAACATTTATTCCAAACATTAATTTCATTGCGCTATCAAAGCTGTTTCAGGGTTGTGGAATGAAGGAAGAGCAGGAACAAATTGCTTTCAAGTTCTACAGAGCATTCCCCGTGGATGGCACAGACTGGGACGCCTCTCCCTCTAATTAAATCCCCACTGTTGTATTTAAAAGCATAAGATGTAATTAGAACATTTAGTTTCATTTAAAAACACTTGAATTTTTCCCTCCTACACGCCACAGTTTAATTATATTCAGCATATCGGGGAGTCCTGGCAAGAACAGAGTTGCTATAGAGATGACCATGGCTGAGCTGTGCTTGGAAATCCTTCAGACTGGTGTGCATTTACATGGTGAAGTCACACACACACACACACACACACACACACACACACACACACACACACACACACACAAAGAAGCAAAACTGCACACAAGCACAAGGAAATAACTACCTCTTTATCATTTTTTGCTGTATATACATGTAACTATGCAAACACGTATATACAGCCACAAGCTCAGGCAGCCAGCACCTCCACTGAGCAGAAACAAACAAGCACATTATTCAATCAGGCGTCAGCCTTCTGCACAGATACAGACCACAGGAGACGCACCTTTATCACTGGGAGCAGAAGCCACCCCCACTCTTCCTTCTCTCTCCTTGTCTGTAGAAACCTCCCTGCCTCCTTCATTGCCTCTCGGCAACCCAGAGCAGCTCTCGGCATCCCGGAGCAGCAGATGGTGCCATAGGTGTCTTCTTCACTCTCCTCCTTGTTGTCTTGATTGGGGCTTTGAAGCGAGCACAGCAGGAATCAATGGCAATGTGATGCCCACTGTCACACTCATTAGGTATCCTGTTCTGGTGAAAGAATGGATGGCATTGCTGGTCCTCAATACAGATCATTTCCCCTAAATACAGAACAAGAACTGGATACCTCACAATCATACTCTCACACACTTGCTTTTTTTGACCCATTTGCCTTCCAATCTCTTTAGGCTATGACCTGAGTTAATAACTGTAATAAGTGACAGAATTTTTGTAGATGACAGCTGTGGCACAGTTAAGATTCACTGCTGAAAAGCATTTTTTTAAAAGCCATGCCATGATTTACTCTCTGCTTTATAAATCAATAGCTATAACACTGACGCATTGGCAGCTGGTAGAAGAGTGGTCACAGATATTAACGGGAAGGTTTTTTGTCATGCAAGAATATACAACACTCTGGTGTCTTATTATGCACAGCTTAGACATGGGTGCTTAACATTTGGTGAACAGAAATAGCTTCAAACAACTCTTTCCACAATAACTCTGAGCACAA
The DNA here is from genome assembly GCF_007364275.1 of Archocentrus centrarchus. Classification (NCBI taxonomy): domain Eukaryota; kingdom Metazoa; phylum Chordata; class Actinopteri; order Cichliformes; family Cichlidae; genus Archocentrus; species Archocentrus centrarchus. Next base: position 11,159,237 of record NC_044355.1, on the reverse strand, counting down.
CGCTGATCTAAAAAGGCGTAACAAAGACTGGCATACTTGGTTAAATGATCTTCGGTCAAAGCAACAAAAATAAATGATTTTTTTTTTTTTTTAAGTAAATTAGTGAACAATGTTCACATAAAATCTTTTGACTGAATCAAAGGAAAAACAAAGCTTTTGTTTGATGAAGCTGCACAACTGAAGCATTTTTCACTGTAAATTTAGAAGCACAAAATCAAAACCAAGCTTGTGCTGTGTGTTGAGTTTTTACTTAATGTAAGCTTGAGGAAAAGTTGCTTTAAATGTTTGTTAGCGTGCTGCAAGCGGGATGTTTCATGGTCAGTGCTAGGCAGTATCACAGTAATTTGATGAATGTGTTTATGTTTTCAGTAATCGGTAGCCTTAAGGGCTACAATTTAAAATTCGATTATTACATTACAGTTACTAATTCCAGTGAGACTCCTGCTGCTCTGGCATTTTGTGAGTCTATCTGATGTCTTACTGGGAACTGAGTAGGCACAACAGCACTGGTTTTTACCCATATTTAAACAACACCCATCATCCTCCTTCTCTAGGACAGTCTACTTTTCAGTCTTCTGACAAATTTGGCCATTTGAAACAATTGTAAATACTTTTGATTTTCAACAAGGTTAGGCAACTCAATCTGGCCCATGACAGGCAGCATTATGCTGAGGGATCTTGAGGGGCATGACTGCAGTGAGCCTGCACTGCTATTTCAAATTTTCATAAGTGGCACATGTCAGACAACTGGCAAGAATTAGGCTAATTTAAATGTCCATATAGCATTTAGGTGGATTTTACTTTTATGTAAGCAATATTTTCAGTGTTATTCACGTCGGTACAGCCCTGAGGAAAAGTGTTGCCCAACTCTATGATATAGTATAAATTGATCCACTCTGTATTGTTGTTATAACACTGCAGACCACTCAATGGAGTGTCCCTAAAGAGGCTTATGAGTCCAAAATATGATATTTCAGACCTCTTTCTTGATTTAAATTTCACTGATTGTTAACAAACATTAAACTTTATGCAGTTTTGCTGGTATTTTGAGTATTTTGGCATCACATGAATTATGGCTTCCTAATTTAAAAGATAAATCAAGTGTAATGGGCAAACAATTTCCAGTATAATCCACAATAATCCGTCCTTTAATTGTAATGATTGGACACAGCAGGGAGGATATGCATCAAAGAACTGCTGGGGATCATTCGCGTTATTAGTGAATAAATCAGAAGCCATTTAGTGGCAATAACGATGAGAAAACCTACTCGTGTTTTAAGGGGGCATCACCTGACTCAAGCAGCTGTGTGCAGTGATGATGATAGTTATGCTGAGGAATCCACAACTACTGTAAGCCCCTGCAGTATCTCACACACATCTATAGCTCTCCCCTCAGTGGCTGATTCAAATAAACTTCAGTCCTCCACGCGGCCTGTCACAACAATTCTGCCCTCTTCGCTACAGGCAGAACATTTCAGTCACCTCTCGCCCCCACAACTAACATAAGAGTGAGCTCTTTTCTCTTCTAACCCAGCTGGTCTCTCACTTTATATAGCAATTATCCACTTTATCTGCATTCACAAAATGATATTCATGGAGCGAGCAATTATTCTTTTTAAGTGATCTGTGGCATGATCTGCCTTTCAAATCATGCTAGAAGAATAGCAGAGCTAAAAACTGCATGCTAATATTCACATCATTTTATTGTCCCTGCATGCTTTCTACTTTGCAGTAACACAAAATATAGCTTTGGCTAATGTTTTGCATGTGTTTAGACACAATAAGCTACTTTATTACCTACACCTGTTCAACTGCTTGTTAATACAGATATCTAATCAGCCAATCACACGGCAGCAACTCAGAATGGAGAATAAAGGTGATTTAAGGGACTTTGAACTTGGCATGTGTCAGATGTGCTGCTCTGAGTATTTCACAAACTGCTGATCATGAATTTTCCTGCACAAGCATCTCCAGGTTTTACAGAGAATGATCAGAAAAAGAGAACAAATCCAGTGAGAGGCAGTTCTCTGGGTAAAAAAGCCTTGTTGATGTCAGAGGTCAGAGGAGAATGATCAGAATGCTACGAGCTGATAGGACAGCAACAGTTACTCAAATAACCACTTGTTACAAAGACGCTATGCAGAAGAGCATCTCTGAATGCACAGCACATCCAACCTTGAAGCAGACGGGCTTTGCGGCAGAGAACCACACTGGTGGGGGATATTTGCTTGGCACACTTTGAGCCCTCTAAGTACCAATTCACACTGGTGAAACACCACAGCCTACCTGTGTATTGTTTCTGACCACGTCCATCCTTTTATAACCACAGTGTACCCATCTCTTGTTGGCTGCATACAGCAGGTTAACCCACCATGTCACAAAGCTCAGATCATCACAAACTGGTTTCTTGTAAATGACAATGAGTTCATTGTACTCATATGGCTTCCACAGTCAAAAGATCTCAATCAAATAGAGCCAACCTGTACTAGCAAAATGTACCTAATAAAGTGTCCAGTAAGTGTATATACTGTGTAATATTGCCCAGTACCTTGAACATACTTGAACATTATCTGACCCCCTCTCTTGTACACCTACCAGTGTTGGGATTGTAATTGCTACAACTGCAATTGATAAGTCAACATCCACTACAGGTGTGTAGAGGTGAGGGAGTCATTACAAACTCCCTTTTTCCGTTCTTTACACAGGTCTCTCTTCTCACTTTATGTAAAGAATTCCGTGCAACACTAGGAAAAAAAAAAAATAAGCACAAGGCTGTTCCCCTACATGATTATCGAATCTTACCCTGCTCTCAAATGTGGGTGTTTAGAAAACCTTTAAACATGTGTGTCTTCCCACATAGTTGGACAGCAAATTAGTTGATCAAACTAGTTCTCTTTGAGTACATCCTTGCCTTGAGACATGCCTTGCTGCCTCTGAGCTTAGAGATCTGACATTCACCCCCTCATTCCCACCCGTGGCCCTCTCTGTGTGTCTTAAGACTTAAGATAGATAAGGGAGTGAAAAGGGGGATGTTAACAGGTTTAACACTCAGATGAGTGCAGCATGGGGCCTGACAGGATCACGGAAACACAAGAAGGTGTTTGTCTGAGTGAGCGTGCATGCACACAGGCAACCTCTTAGGATAGCTTCGTGTCCGCGTTTTAAGTTTGTGTGTTTGCGTCTATGAATATCTGCATGGGTAAAAAGTGTCCAGAGGAGCTGTGAGAGCAAGTTATGGTGCGATGTCAGGTCTAATTACCCAGCCTTGCCTGAGGCTAATTTATCACAGACCACTGGGAGGAGGAAATGGGGGATGAAAAGGCCACATGGGAAGCACTCACCACAATCGAAGCTTCATCTCTACAGTTTTCTACCCAGGAAAGCGACAAGACTTTGATAAGGGCACACGCACCCCCTCCATGACCTTGCATCACCCTTCTCCTGTTCCTTCATGCCTCCCAATACTCAACACCTACTTCAAGCACTTACGTGAAGACTAATCAAGAAAAAAAGTTTTTTTGGAAAAAAAAAAAAAAAAAAAAAAAGTTAAGGTTAACAGAAAGCTTCTTACCGTAATGGTGAAGTGCTTGTCACCAAGATATGTGATTAGAAAGGCCAAGAAAAACAAATTCACATCAGCATCCCAAATTATTCAGTTTTTAAAGCTCATCGGGATGGTTATTATTAGTGAGCAGTATGGCTGATTGCTAACAGGTTAAGTACAATGCTTATTAATCAGAACCAGAAATAAAAGGTTTGAGCTCATTCAATTACAGCCACTCTGACAAAGGCTTGTTCTAAAAGCAACTAAATGAACAAAAGAGGTGTCGCTGTGCCATTCTGAACCACAACTGAAGTAAAGAGGGGGGAAAGAGCCACCTTCTTAAAACTGAGATGCGTGTGCATTTCTGACTTGTGGGTTAAAATACTGTAGCCAAGAGCTCATTCTGCTATTGTATTTACTGGGAATACAAATAAATACTTAAATAACACCTTTCTCTCTGACAGTTTTCATTTCATTCACTGCCCAAGAACTGCATGTTGGGTCAAGCAGTTCATTCTCGACTGTGCTCCACCTCCTCTACACCGTGTTGAAAGGATGTGTTGCGCATTCCTTTGCTTCATACAAAAAACACTGATTCTGCCTATTTTGTTATTTCTTGACATATCCACTATGGATATTACAGGCTTATAAAAAAAACAATTCTCTGTGTTATACAGTTTGTGATATATAAACACAAAAGGAATGGGATATAAAAGAGATGTACCAGACACCACTAAATGAAATTTAATTTGCAGCTGCAGTGCAGCGGACGACCTTTAAATTTTACGAGACTCGGTGATAGTAGCAACACCGCTCTCTCCGTTCGTGGCTGTCAGACAGAGGTGTGGATGGAGGCGCACTAGTGTCAGTGTGTGAAAGGTGTTCAGGGGTTAAAAATCACATGCAACATGATTAAAGTCTTCAGGGGGTTTTTTGGCCTGAAGAAAAAAAAAGACAAATACACTTGTGCACGGTAGTCTTATGGGCAATTCCTCGAGGACAATGCCTGGCTACATTGTTGGTCTAAATAATACGAATGCTATTAAATACTAATGATAAATAAATGTAAGGTATAATTTTTTAGAGAAATGTGAACATAGTAATTTTAAAAAAGTTATTTGTGTTAAAATGACAGATCAGAGATATGGGATTTTTTTGTTTCTTGAATTTGGTTGAAGGACACCTGTGGAATTTGGAATTTCAATCAATTCACTTTCTCAATTTTCTTGTTCAGATTTGCAGCGGCAAAGAAGGGAGTCTAACATCTCAACAGCAATGTCCCAACTAAGAGGTTAGCTGGGAATACTAATGCCATAGCTGTAGATAATGAAATGCAGACTTTAATCAAATGGATGAGGTGAAAATATGCCTATAATGCAATAAAAATGTTGAGTGAATAATGTAAAGCTCTTTTGTGCATGCTGTGAAAAGTTATATTTTATTCAGATGGTTACAGCATTATTTTAGAATGAAATGTTCTTTGTTCAGAAATGCAATAACCCAACACATAGAGCAATAATAAATTCAAGTCTTTAAAAGCTTTAAGTCCGTTTAAATCAAATCCACCACCACACAATTATCCTAATTTTTTTCTCTGTGTGTTTGATGTGTTTTAAATAAAGAAATAAAGCACACCTTCACAGTATTCACTTATCTAATTTTAATGCAAAAAATATATATAAAAGATGCCAGCAGAACCTTAAACAGACTGAATAACTGTATAATTTATATGATAATCTATTGAACGGTAAGCATTATGGTGGTAAAGAAAGAAGGCCTCATTTATAAGTCCTGTCTTCCTAAGCCACTTTGCTATCATTGACTTAAAGGGTCATTTTGTGTGGACTTGGCATGTTTCTGCCACAGAAAAAGAAATCGCCATCCATGTGTCAATTTTAATTTGATAACTCAAAATTTCAACTTACTCAGAAGTAGCTCAAAATTTCAAGATACTCAGTAACTCAAAGTTTTGAGATAATGACCCAAAAAATTTTAGATAATAACTCAAAATTATTATTATGAATTTTGAAATAATAACTCAAAATTTTGACTCACCTCTGCCTGGCAATGTTTTTTTTTTTTTTTTCCCCCCCTCTCCAGTGGCGGAAACAAGCTTCAATGCCAAAGACATGCATGCTTGGTTTATTGATGTTTTTAAATTACCTGTAGGTGTGTACGCGGGCATGAATGATTGCCGTCTCTCTATCCAGGCTGTACCTCCCCAGCATACACCCATGGTTAAGAAAACACATCTAAAGCACCAGCAACGTGTCACCTTTAACCTCTATTAAAGTGTTTAGAGTGCCATAGTCACACTGCAGATTATCCTAATTATATCTGGAGGAGAACTGTATTTCCAGAAGAAATCAGAGCTTCTGCTAACATGAAGCCAAAAAGGAGAGATTCTGTATATCACCAAACTGAGCACTGTTAGAGCTTGTGGCTCTGACTTGATATTCTGTCCATTAATATCACAAGAGGAAAGCCACAATGGAGTCATTTTAGTGATAAAAGGCAAACATGTCATTAAATCAGCCAAATTAAGAATTTTCCATGACCCATGACAGTCTGAGAGTGGGAGGAAAGGTCTGCACAAGTGTTCTACATAAAATAATGAAATTAGCATTTTTCTATCTGAATCTGAATTGAAAACTGGCTGGAGTCCATCAACTATCAGCCCTGTGGCATCAGCTTTTCAATAGAGATTTCAGAGGGTGATTCCAGTCAAATGGCACTGTTCCTGGAGAGATGCATAATTTTCTTCCACAAGTGCACATAATTGCCACCTTTCATGACCCGTTCTTTTCTCAAGTTGTTTGAGTATCTGATAGAGTCACAAAAGCCATAGTTTTTATTTTATTTTATATATATATTTTTTTATTTTTTTTATTTTTATTTTTTACACTGACCAACAGAAAATTTGTATCAGATATCATTGTTAAACAAAAACTAATACATACAAATCTAAAATATAAACAGAACATACAAAATATTTGATATTTGTGATACATTGAAGCATCATTTCCAGCAGGTCTATAACTTGGTTACATGAAAAATTTAAAAACTGAATACCAACAACAGCCTTATTCTTCATTTTGCTGCATTCATTTCTACAAAATCCTCCCTCCACCAGACTGTGAGATATGGATCCAAATATCCAAATAACAATTTCCATAATAATGGAAAGTGGCATTGTGTTTTTCAGCTGTTCTCTGAAGTGTAAAACTAATCCAAATGTAATTAAAAGTTTATAAATGTGTATGCCGAGTGTAATAATAACAACTAACACTGTCAACTGTGGAACTCATTTTAATTTCTCCTCCCGGATGTCCTTATTTTAAACTTTATCTTTCACCTGGACTGCCTCAGGCTTCCCATGATGCATTTGAGCTTCCACATGACAACATTTGCAAACTCCCAACTGCATTTTAGTCTAACGAGGCTCAGCACGCGCAGTCCCACAGGCAGAACCCAACACAGTCTCATCACCTCAGCAGCATAATTCCAGGGTTGTCCCTCTGTCTTTTCTTTGTATCCTTTTCTTTCTTTTGTTGTTCTCTCTCTACAGATGAAATACTAACCCTTACTCAAAATGATGAAGAAAAAAAAAAAAAAAGACACAAGCCTGATTCTTTTGAATTTTCTCTCAGAACCATATTAAAGAGCTAGAATGAAACAAGCCTCACCAAATCTCTTGTGTTTTGAATAACTGCATGAAAGAGTATAGGGATAAGGACTGTCAGTCTGAATTCCAGAGATAAGTTTTGATGTTAAGGCTGTATCTATGGAAGACGAAATCAGGCTCCGGAGTACACAGCAAAGACAAGTCTGGCATTCAGAATAATTGCAGTCAAGACAGCCTTAGATAAACAGTCAGTTCCAATGGAGGTCAGTGTCCTTCTAGCTCAGCACCTGCTTCAGCCTGTCATCTATCCATCTATCTGCAGCCCCGCAGTACTCAGCTGATTAAACACTGGTGATTGATCTATGCAGCAATCTAAAGTTCGTGTCTTTTATTTTTCAGGCTCATTTGCATATAGACTGAGCTCTAAGAACAAATGACTCTTTGAAGCACTCGCTTAGTTCCTCCGATCTATTAGACAGAGAGTGGAAACTTTGAATACTTAACCAGTAACTGGGCTGAAATTATTGCTTTACCGCCTCACAAGAAGAAGCTCCTGGGCCAAGTCAAACTGTACGGCAGTCTCAGTTTGCATGGGTTTCTTATGGATGCTCAAGTTCCTTGTACAAGGCAAGATGAAACAGTTACACATATGCAGCCCATTTCATCATTTAACATCTTTTGTATAAGACTTGGCAACTAGGAAGTAGAATAACTGACATGAACTTAATTAAATAACAGGTAAAAGTCAAACAGCAGAAAAAGGACTCATTGATTATTATTTGATCTAAAGGCAGACTTGCTTTGTAATTAAAAGTTAAAAGGTTAGTAATAAGTACATCGAGTGTCACATTTTCTGAAATTTTATTATGGATCTGCGCAGTATCATAGCTTAAAAAAAGCTACCTTGTGTCTTTATTTGATTGTAAGAACAGTTATTAGACTTGTGGCAGTGGATTTATGCAGGAGCTGAAGATGGATTTCTATTCCGATTTACTAATGAAAACTGTTTCAATCCAATTCTCTGAAAGACTCAGAGTGCAAGATTTTCAGAAATCAATGTAATAAATGTAACTTTTGTTTGGACTTGAACAGCTTTTCAAACGAGTTGCAACTGAATAGAAGCTTTCAAAACCTGAGCAAAGCTCATGACACCACTTTAACCTGGACAAATCCAAGGATGCATTTTTGTCTTCAGTTTTTCTCTGTCATTCTTTGCCGCTTCATTTCTTTTTGAGGTGATGAAGTAGGCTGACTTTGTGGTTACACAGTGTGACAGTTTTCAAATGCGCCCATTTGAGTTCTTGTGGAGAGTTGGGTGAGAGGATGAATACCGCATATCTGTCTGTCAAGTGTCAAGGTACCTCGAAAAGGTGTTAGCGGTTTAGTAAAAACATTTTAAGTGTCGCTACTCAGCATTTATAAAAAGTAGATGGGTATTTTAAGGACAAGTTACTGTGTATAAAACAAGAATGTATGGTACTGTGGTACTGTCACCCCCCATTTCTCAATATGTTGTGAAGAAAATGGGAACTACACAATATACTTAAATGTGCATGTGCATACATGGACATACAATATATTAGGCAAAAACAGACTTTCTGTTTTCTAATTTCTTTAAGTGGTCTTCAAGAACTTTCTACAGGCTTCTTGAAGGACATTCAAAGCTCTTCTTTGGATGTTGGCTGCCTTTTGTTCTGTTCTCTGTCAAGATGATCCCACACTGCTTCAATAATGTTGAAGGCCTGCGCTCTGGGGAACATGACTGATAGCATTCTACTGTGTGTTTTTCTATCCAGGTATTCTTTTTCTTTTGGATTCATTACTCATTTGACCTGATTTTCAGTCCAGTTCTTGAGTAATTTGGCATCCCTCAGCCTTTCCTCCCTGTTTCTCTTCCTTATGAATGGCTTCTTGACAGTCACGTTTCTACTGTGACCATTTCTGACGAGGCTTCAGCAAACAGTAACTGGATCAACTGAAGGGCCAGGTGCACTTCTCAGGTCTTTAGTCAGGTGTTTGTGGAATTTTTTCCTATTTCTTAAGGGCATGACTTTCAGATGCTGTTCATCTGCTGTAGATATTTTTTTTTAGGCCTGCCATCTCTTCTTTTGTCCTTCACCTGTCCAGATTCCTCTAATTTTTTTAAGAAGACACCATACAGCACGCCAAGATATGCCAAGTTTTCTGCTAACAGCTCTTTGGGAATACATTTGGTGGTGCAAAAATACTATTTTATACCTGTCAAACTGTTTAATCTTTGGCATTTTGCATTGATTCAACTAAAGAAATGGGAACAAATGTGTTTTTTACAACAGTGCCTGACAATACAATTTATTTGCTATGTAGACACAACAATGGCTCATCCCATGAGTTTGGTGCCTTTTTAGGATTGATTGATTCATTGGTCAGTGTTAAGTGGCTTAACAAAAAAGGAAAAAAAAAAAAAAAAAAACATGTCCAAAGATCTTCAGAAAGTCTGGAGAACTATTGCTTAAGACCTCTTTAAAAAAAAACATTACAAGAAAGTCTGGCTCCTTGGAAGCAAAATAAAGAAATGAGGGTTGGCTCAAGACTTTCGCACAATACTGTAATATTGCAAGCAGCTATGCAGACATTAGAAATGTTTTTGAAGTGCACTACCACATTGCAAATTAGTATAATTCATAATAAATAGAGGCCTTAAAGTAAAATGTCACAGCCTGGTTAAGCATAACATGACTGACAGCAGGGTGAATTCTGCTCTAGTGAGTGCTTAGAGAACATTTAAGGACACCATAACTAAAGAGCCCAAGTTACACGAGATACAACAGGCTGCTGTGCTCTTCTAACAAAAGAAGCAGCAGCATTGTTTCATCTCCCCCTCACCCCTCAAAAAGTCCTTTAAAAAAAAAAAAACACCTTGTCTGCACTTTGCTGTGCCTTATTTTGTTTTGTTCATAAAAACATTACCCTTGTATGTGATTCATAAGAGCAAAAACTCTTCTTTTTTAGTTAAATATAAACTGCAGCAGCCCTGTTTTAGAAAAGTTTTTGGAAATTATTTTCTAGTCCAAAAACTTCTCTCATAGCATGCATTCTTCAAATCCAATTTCATCCAAAGTGTAACCAAGGCATTTTCTATCATAAGCCAAGGCTTAAAAGAAAACCCACACATACACACACACACACACACACCTCTCTCACTGAGGTGGCTACATAATTACCAGAGACTGTGGAGTGTTTTCCGACCGCTCCATGTAATTTCAATCAGTGATGACAAATTGTTGCATAACTCACTCAGATTAATAAGTTAATCACTCCAGTGAATAAAAGCAGTCTGAGGGGAGTTTGTTTAGACCGCATACAAATATTTGAAATATTGAAATATTGAAATTAGCTTGCAGATATTTTTTCCAACTTCAACGGTCTCAAACTTAAAGATAGTGAATATATTTTTAATATTTAATCATATATTCCGCAGCCTACATTTCTGAAGAAATAATCTTCTGTAAGTTTATCTAGAATTTAATTTAAGTTGTCCAGTAAACCTTCTTTGTTCATTCTGCCTCTTCATGTTGGAATTAACTCTGGGGTGAAATATTAGTATAAATTTCAGACTTTAAAGACTACAAAGCAGTCAGAAACTCCCTAAAGTGCAGAATATTTTGGCAGCCATGCGTTTCATTTTTTTTTTTTTTTTTTTTTGTGGTAATCTCGGTGTTACATAACTAATAAAGGTGATGGTTGATCTGAAGGTTATAAAGTACAGCAACTACACCTGAGCAGAAATGCAACTGTAAACTACAACCTGCTTTGATAATTATAGGATCCACCCTTACCCTTTTCTTTAATTTACTTACATCTGACTCCACCAGCGCATGTACATTTTTCCTGAGCATCGGACACTCCAGGTAAGGATGAGGTAAAAGCAGGTATCTGAAGCTTTGAAAGCTTATTCTTATTCTATGAGACATTTAATTATTTCAGCTTTGTTTCTGGTGCATGGCTGTCTCCGGCCCTTCCTCACCAGTCTAAGTCACCTGATGTCCACCCACCTGCTCATCTGTTCCTCATTCCCCAATCACCCACTTCAGTATTTTTACCAGCCATTTCCACCTGCTCCCTGCCACATCGCCACATTGTCAATGATGCCAGCTTGTCATAACGCTCTAGTCTTCCTGCCTGTAACCTGTTCCTGTTCCCACCTTTTCCTGTCCTCCTTCCTGTGACCTAGTTGCCTCCCTCACCAGACTAAGTTTTTTGCTTCTTTGAACCAGTTTCTCACTTTTTCGTCTTTTATTTTTTTAATGGCAGTTCAAATAAGCAAGTCCACCTACCTCTTTTAGATGTTAGATTCAACTCATTGTCATTGTGCGCAAAAGGCACACAACGAAATGATCGTTCCAGATCACTCATCCAGAGACGAGCATCTGCAGTCATGCAGCCAGAGACCGGCACTACAAGCCTCAACAAGCGCAGTTAAACCCTCTATTCTGCTGCCTTTACTGACACCTGTGGCAATTTCTAAGAAATCAAGTTTCATCGTTTTAGTGTGGCTGACAGGACAAACTGCTAACCATAAGTCTTTGCCATTGTAGACATGAGAAAAGGTTGGGCAGAGATGTGAATTCAAGCAGTAAGAAATTCAAAATGACTGTCGCTAACTACAAAATACATCACAACTGCTGAATTACACCAGAATTTAATCTTTTATTGATTGATGCTGCATACTGTGCTCACTGCCATTTTTACCTCCTACACTCTTACCTGTGCATTACACAGAATTTAATCCTCGGTGATTGCATCCTTGGGAGCAATACTTAGTAGCTTCAAAGAAGCAGATAATGCAGTGGTAAATATTTTTGCACTGATGATTACCCCGGTGAGTTTCAGGTAATTTAACTATGAAGTGTTCCAACAGTGAGCCATATAACATTGTCTGGAGAAACTTATAGGGGTTCTACTTGCACAATCTTGACAACTGTGTGTGTAATGACCCACCATGATGAAACACTGAAACACCTGATATTGCACCTTAAAAATCTAGAAATCTTTTCTACTTGGGAACATACATGTGCCATTTTTGGCCCACAAAAGAAAGTGCACATCATTACCGAGAGGTACAATAAATCTGTGTACCTGACAGGCCAAGTTATAAGTTAACATAGGACCATCTCTTTGATATCCCCTTCACAAGTCTTGCATCCTTGTGAGTTTTTGGAGAGTTTCTGCTTGAATTTCTTTGCAGGATGTCAGAATAGCCTCCCAGAGCTGCTTTCTAGATGTTAACTGCCTCCTACCCTCATAGATCTTTTGGTTGAGGATACTCCAAAGGTTCTCAATAGGGTTGAGCTCAGGGGAAGATGGGGGCCACACCATGAGTGTCTCTCCTTTTATTCCCATAGCAGCTGATGACACAGAGGTACTCTTTGCAGCATGAGATGGTGCATTGTCATGCAAGAAAATGATTTTGCTATGGAAGGCACGGTTCTTTTTGTACCATGGAAGAAAGTGGTCAGTCAAAAACTTTATATAGTTTACCGAGGTCATTTTCACCAAGGGACCCTAAAGGGGCCTACAAGCTCTCTCCCCATGATTCCACTACCTCCTTGCTGACATTGCAGCCTTGTTGGGATATGGTGACATCCACCAACCATCCACTACTCCATCCATCTGGACCATCCAGGGTTGCACAGCACTCATCAGTAAACAAAACTGAAAATTAGTCTTCATGTATGTCTGGACCCACTGCAACCATTTCTGCTTGTGAGCATTGGTTAGGCATGGCTAAATAGTAGGTTTGTGCACAACTGCAAGCTTCTGGAGGCTCTTACACCTTGAGGTTTGCAGGACTCCAGAGTCACCAGCAGCTTCAAATACCTGTTTGCTGCTCTGTAATGGCATTTTAGCAGCTGCTTTCTTAATCCGATGAATTTGTCTGGCATGAACACTTTATCTGCATGAACCCATCTGTGCACTGAATCAACCGCATATCTCTTCACAGTATAATGATCTTGCTTAAGGTTTTGTGAAATATCCGATGTCTTCATACCTTGTCCAAGGCATTGCACTATTTGACACTTTTCAGCAGCAGAGAGATCTTCTTTCTTTCCCATATTGCTTGAAACCGGTGGCCTGCTTAATAATGTGGAAGGTCCTTTTAAGTAGTTTTCATTTAATTGGGCTCACCTGGCAAACTAATTATCACAGGTGTCTGAGATTGATTTGAGTGATCCAAAGAGCCCTGAGACACAATACCATCCCATGAGCTTAATTGAAAAGCACAAAATGAAATCTTTATGACACTTAAATCCAATTTGCATAATAATTTGGAACGTGGTCTAGACATCCAAAGCTAATCAACATCCACAAATTCAAAGCTGTATAGAAGTTAAAGAAACTCCAGAATTTTCCCAATAAGCATCATATTTGAATTCGTTAGTTAGGGACAAATAGGGACACTGTAAGGAGGGGTGTCTCAAAAAAAGTCAGAAAAACAATAACAGGATTGACAAAATCCATGTTTTTTTTTTCTAATTTTGCTATTATTGTTTATTTGTGTTTGCTGAGGCTTAGAAAAAAAAACACACTCTATGACCCAATAAAAACTGAGGATATAGTTAAAGCTGAAAACATAGGTTCACTAAATGCTTTAAGGGCATCGAAACACATCAGCAGTATGTGCATGTCTTCAGACTCCTGGTTGTAAGCAGGAAATATGCTTCACCAAGAGAAATAAGAATGTACTGCTTTGATGGCTGAGTGGGTGTATGAAGTGTTTAGCGAACATCCTGCTCCAACTAATCTGTGATGCAGAAAGCCAAACGAAGCCAACCAGAGTCACACCATGGCAAAACACCACCACAGAACCCGCCAACTGGATCTTTACTGATCAAAACAACATATTGTATCTGGTGGGAAAAAGAGAGGTTTTAATGCCATTAAACAATATAGTTGGAAGGTGCAAGGTTCCTATAAAACCGCAGGGGCTTGGCAGTTCACATTCATTGGTTTTAGCATGACTCACTGCTTCCTTGCTAACGCTGAGCATCAACAGGAGATTGACTCTAAAAATAAAAAGGCACCATCAGCATTTCCTGCCATCCTATACATCTTCCCCTGGTACTGAACCAGTCAATCTGGGGGGGAAAGGCAGAACTTTGTATTAGGAATACATCCTGATCTCACAGAAACAGTCATTAAATAATTTTGGTGCAAATTTGGTGATGTGAACAAGGATCTCTGGGGTGTATGTCAGCATTTAATATGTTAAGACCAGAGGCTTACAGCAGCATATGGAAAGGTCAACATGATTGGAGGAAATATGAAAGGTCAAGCTAGTAAAATGATCAAACATCCAAATCACTGTAGTTTAGCCAAAGTTTGTTCCACAGCTCTTGGATCTTTAGGAAAGAAGCACAAAGGGAAAAATGCTGCCTGAGACTAGTTGCCTTCAGTCCAATGACCTGCTGGCCTATGCCAAAAAGCAGGGTTTGTCATAAAAAAAAACATTTTCTACCCGGGCAAAGAGTTCTGCAGCCTTGTAAGATTTCACTGACTATTGGTTTGGTTTGCATAGCAATAAGTTTGAACTTTTAACACTGCAGTTTCCATAGGAACTATGTGATGAAGCTATCAGCACACAAGACAGATTGATGAGACACATTAAGTGCACGAGAAAGACTATTTATGTTCAAAACAGAACCAATGAAGACAAAGAAAATGATTTGGGCACTGATTAAGAAGGATTATAAACCATCTTTATGAAACGCGTTTTTAAAAAAAACTTGAGATTTTGCCACAATTCAAGCTATTTCTGCAGTATAAATATCACAAAAATAAACACTGCCTAAGGCAAGGTGCCTAATCTGTGATGGAAAACCTTTTCCATGCAAAAACTGAACTGTATAATGAAAAGAAGCTGCTGTATTTGCCGAGGGGAGAAAATCCACAACAGGCAGTTAATTTACTTAACTTTTAATTACGAACATTCGCACTCATGACTCATTCTGTGTTTGAGATGAGCTCAACTCTTCAGTGCTTTTTTGTTTTTGTTTGCATAAACAAATATATTTCTATTTTGCTATTTTTTTCTTTCCATTTTTAGCCATGCTGGTGGCATGACTTTAGGAACAGAGGGGCACATTTGGCCAGTCTGTCACTTTGTCCCGCAGCAGGTTTTAAATGGATCAATATAAACACATTACAGAGTCATTTATGGTTCCCAGACGCTGTGTTCTGGTTTCCACTGACAAGGTACCCAATCTAGAACTGGTTCATGCTCTTCCACCAAAAAAGGGAATTTTTCTGCAATGGTGGCATGGTTGCAAAGTTAAAGCCACTGATGTCAGCGGTTATGAGAGGGGCTACTGCAAGAAATTAACAGAAGATATGCACATGCAGCCCATGGATTTTGTCCACTGTAACTTGCTTCCCCATGGAAATAATGCCAACTTCTGCTAGCAACACTATGCAACTTTCATTATCACCTGAAATGTGGGCTGGTTATCAAAAGGCAACAAGGAAGAACTGCATTAATGTAAAAGATGTATATAATGTTATTTTTCCAGTTCTGCATGCATATTTATATCCTCTTGATGAATTCTAATAACATGGGTAACTTCATCATTGGGTGTAATACTTTATGAACAATCTCCTGTAAAACTAATAAAATACTCATTCACCTGAGCTGTAACCTGTGTACACATAAATTAGCACCATTGTATACCAGATGATAATGGTAAATATTATTACTATAGCTTTTCTTCTAACCATTCTTTTTACTTTCCTCTCTTTTGTTTTATATGTATTTAAAAAATGCAATTAAAGCTTGATATACAACTGAACATATACAATTGCTTACGCCTAATATAGAACTGCATTGTTTTATATAACTACCATCCCTTCCTGAAGTCGCATCCTGACGAACAGGAAGCAGCACGTGAGGCTGGGGAAGAATGTCTCGGACTCCCGGACCATCAGCACTGGCACTCCTCAGGGCTGTGTCCTCTCTCCTCTGCTCTTCTCCCTGTATACCAACTGCTGCACCTCTGACCACCAGTCTGTCAAGCTTATTAAGTTTGCAGACGACATGACTCTCATCGGACTCATCTCAGACGGGGACGAGTCGGCCTACAGGATGGAGGTCAAACGTCTGGCGTCCTGGTGCAGCCACAATAACCTGGTACTGAACGCCCAGAAGACAGTGGAGATTATAGTGGACTTTAGGAAGCACACAGCCCCTCTACCCTCCATCATCCTGACTGACACCCCCATCACCACAGTGGACTCTTCTCGCTTCCTGGGAACTACCATCACCCAGGACCTCAAGTGGGAGCCCACCATCACCTCTGTCATCAAAAAGGCCCAGCAGAGGATGTACTTCCTGCGGCAGTTGAAGAAATTCAACTTGCCAGCAAGGACCATGGTGCAGTTCTATACTGCCATCATTGAGTCCATCCTCACCTCCTCCATCACTGTGTGGTACGCTGGAGCCACCACTAGGGACAAACAGAGACTACAGCGCGTTGTGCACTCTGCTGAGAAGGTGATTGGCTGTAACCTCCCATCTCTCCAGGACCTGTACACCTCCAGGACACTGGGGCGTGCAGGTCGGATCACAGCCGACCACTCTCACCCTGGGCACAGACTTTTTGACCCTCTCCCCTCAGGCAGGAGGCTACGGTCCATACGGACCAGAACCTCCCGCCATAAGAACAGTTTCTTCCCCTCTGCTGTTGGACTCATGAACAATTACCATAAGACTTTTACCACCACCCTCCACAAACGCTGATGACCCTATGTCTATGCACCTGTCTGACTGCACTGATGTACATATTAGTGGAATATAGTCTACATTCTTCTATCTTTTAATTAGTCTCTGCACTGTATATTTTGTAATTTTGTAATATTGTGCTATAGTTATAGCTCTAATATCTCTGTATATTTGCAATTTGTATACTTGTATATTGTCTTATAGTTTTTATACTTATTTGTTTTTTTCTGTAAGCACGAAGTACCGCAGCAATTTCCTAATGCTGTGAACCTGTTCACCCATATGGCAATAAAAACCTTCTGATTCTGATTCTGATTCTGAAGACAACCCATGTAATGATATCTGTCAGTATAGAAGAGAGCACTCCTGAGCAACACCAAATAAAAGCAGACAGAATTAATTGCAGCTCACTGTAGTGACCTTTTCTGTTTGATAAATCATAAAGCCTAAGAGACTGCCATTAGCCTCATAGAGGGAAAATATGCAGGTTTGAGAAATGATCTCGGATTCGCAGGATCCAGAGCTGTATCGACCGGCCACTGTGCTCGGAGCACACATACAGAACACACCCACGCTTGGATGGAAAATTTGTATTACCCTACCCCTTTTCGCTAGAAGTGGGAAAGGGGCACTGGTGCTTTATTGTCTGTGGAGAAGTCAAATTCCTATTTCATCATTTAGTAAAGGGAAGCATTCCCGTGGCGATCAATTAAGCTTCAATAGTAGGAGCCACACTAGTCTCTGGACTGTGCATAATGTAGACAGTCATTAGGTTATTTTCTGATCCATTTTAAGAGGAAACCACATTTCATTGAGACAATGTCAGCACCAAAGCTTTGAAGTTCCAGAAGTGTTCAGACTTAATTTTTTTATCTGTAGCTTTTAACCAAAAATTTCAAAAATGGTGACAAGTCACAGCTAGGCAACACTTTTAACTAATCAGGTAACCACTGATTTAAAGAAGGGTAATTATTTTCAAGGTGAAACACAAATTTAGAGAGTCAAGTGCGATTTTGAAGGGATTTCATCATGAGAAAGTAGTTTGGCTTTATTATCCATTAACTTCTGTACAACGTGAGGGTATAAAGTCTGAGCGCCCATGTATCTCTGTCAACGCCGCTCAGCTCAACACAAATTAATAGCAATGTCATTATATTCAAATAGAAATTACAGTGTTTTCCTGCAAATGCACACAGACAAATGGACATGCTAATCCATGATGAAAAGCAGCCTTACAGCTGAGTGTGTCTGCATTGTTCTTTGGTGTCTTGAAAAATGATTAATTATCTCAGTAAAGTGTTAAGAGTAAACATAAAAAGTTATTCTATTAGATGTTACTCACATACAGTAATAAACAAACAGAGGTGGAACTCAACACAAAAACAGAAGGCTGTCTGCTGCTTAGGTGAAAGTGAAAAGACTACAAAAGAGAAAAATATGGATTTTTAGGTTATGCAGTCGTTTACCTCGAAGGGGAGATCTGTGCTGAGGTAATGTGAAAATAGGCCCAACTTGTATATGTACCACACTGTCAATTTTAAACTATATTCCCTACCTACCCTTTATTGATGTTTAGCGACATCGATAACTTTGCCTTTTCAATTTGGGCTTTATTTTGGTTTTATTCTGAAGGGAAAACAGAGTGAAACTGAGCTGAATGAATACAATTTTTGTTTGAAAATAATTAAACAAGGGTTTGCTTATGCTATTGTAATCCAGTGGGTTTTAGAATCCTGCTTTTCTTACATTGTTTATGTGTCAATCACCGTATTCAGGCCTTCTATCTACACTACAATCTACACTAGTCTGAGCAGGTGAGGCAAAGAGGAGAACAGATAATATCGGCCTACCTGATCTGAGCCCAGAAAAGTTAGAAACAAGTCGAAGAAAGTTTAACAAAAGACACCCTGATCCACCTAAGACAAATGGGAGAGTCGGACCGACCTCTTTTTAGTGGTTTTGAGCAATGGAAGCATCTTGGCTGAGTTGGGCTGGGCTAGCTCTGAGGCTAAAGAGAAAGCTAACTGGCGCCAACGGTTAGCAGCAACCTCATTGTCTGTGGGGAATGGGCACTGTATGTTAGTTTTATGTTACTAATGTCTTGTTCTTGTGTGAAACTGTATATTATGGGAATGTTTTATTTTACTGAAGTCAAGTCTCACGTCATAGTTGAAACTAAGCCTTTATTTTATTTCTTTTACACATGCTAAGCTGCTATGTGAAACAGGTGGTGCTACTGTGAAAACCTGTGAAACCTTACTGGGCAAATAAGGACATAAGAAATGTGCCTCATGTATTTTTAAATTTATTTTAAAGTCATTCATTTAAGTTTAAAGCAAAGTCTTAGAGAATATGGAGCATGAGCTGTTGATACTCCAAAAACTTAAAGGTGCACTACAAAAATTAGAGGCTCATTGTAATTAATGATAAATTTGTGTTTCTATTTAGTGTATCTAAATGGAATTTTTAAAAAAGTTAAAATGGGATTTAAAACACATTCCATGATTTAAAACTGTACAGTTAAAAGGTTATAAGAAAAATTTAGTTAAAAGCACTTAAGTTATTGCAATATGGCCATCTGTCGAGCTAGAAAATGAACTCATAGTGGTGGTCCTGTTGTTTACACAGGCCAGGTTTTTTAAGAGCACTGTAGCTTGGACTGGCTACTTTGTATTTCTCAATAGCTGTGTCCAAGTTCAGGGGCCGCATCCTTCAAAGGACCAGGCCTATGTACACCGGGTCCTTCGCAGCCCACAAAGACCACAGATGGCTGGAAGCAAGCGGCTGTGAAATTGGACGGGCGGGCCTTCATATCCATGTCGCCTGCCCTCACCTTAGAGTGGCTGCTGTCGCCTTGCAACCGTGACAATGCGAAGCACAGCTGTGGAAAAGAAGCTGTTTAAATGGAGCTCAAACTTTTGCTCCTATTTTGTGGTTTAATTTTAATTCTCTAATTTAAAATAAACTGTTAAAACAAGCATAACACATTTCAACATCAAGGAATGCAGTTGAGCTAGAGGGATGGACCAACAACCGTGATGGACGCTGAAGACTAGAACTCCTCACATAAGTCCTGCAGCAACAACAGGGTATGCTCGAATCTGTTGTTCAAAACGCAGTGAAGGGAGCACTACAAGAAATTAACACTTCCCTGTAACATTCAAAGCAGACTACAGTGCGTACACCATGCAGAGACGCCAACAGTTTGTGGAGGTACAGAGTAAGCTGCACGCGAAAGGGATCTCAAACTTCCTCATCTATCCTGCCACATTAAAAGTGACCCACAGAGGAAAACAGCTACTATTCGAGATGGCCAAAGAAGCTGAAGACTTCTGGGGAGACTTGGGCAAGGAGGACCACGCAAACGACATAGACGCGCAGGAGCAACCTTGCCCGGATCATCAGCCGAGTGTGAGTGGACGCCCGGAGGGAGAAACGACCTCATCAGAGTCGCTGCAATAAGAGCCAACAGAACCATCTCGACTAAGCTCACCTAGTGTGGAATAAGAACTGAACCTTGTGGTGTTGTGGTGAAGTGATTCGAGAGAATTATGTAAGTACAGGCACAGCTGAATGGACAAAACCGCAAGTAAACAGCGAGCATCAGGCTATGCTTTGATATGTCATCAGACTCTATCCACTTAGTTACTCCCCGTAGAGGGCTTAATATTGTTATAACTGTTAATGGTAAGTCTACTCTTGCAACTTAAACAGCCGAAATTATTATCTAACTACTTGGTTAATATGAAGAAACCATAAGACCTGTGTTTTGTTGTGTTTTTTCCTGTTACGGTGTGGAGGGGGGTGGGCTGGGAGTAGCGTTAACTGCGTTTGATGTGGCCACGTATCTTATTCTTGTGTGGGGGGTGTTGCAGTCTCGGGGGGAAAGGGGGATTTCGTACTTTATGTTTTTATCACACCTTGCTCATTTCAGGTAGAATACATTTCAATCCGCAGCAACATTTAGAAAATGGCTTAACTTTCTGTTATGTCGGTTAATATTAGAGGTCTCAATAGCCCAGTCAAGTCAAGTGACACAAGTTTCTGGACTTTCTGAGAAGGAAGCGCATAGACATAGCACTCATACAAGAAACACATCTGCGCCAGAAAGATGTGAATCGTCTACAAAATAAACATTACAAAGTGGCGGCTTCGTCTAGTGACAATACTAAGACCAAGGGCTCCACTATACTGATATCACGGAAATGTGGCCTTACCATAGATAAATGTAGCAAAGATACCACTGGAAGAATATCTTATATATGTACTACCATAGGGGATAGGAAAACTTTTGTGTCTGTATATGCACCAGCCATATTTGATGAAACTTTTTTTCCCAAGGTTAACTAATAAACTGCTTGCACTCTCAGTTAGTGAATACTCTTTAATTGTAGGAGGAGATATGAATGCAGTGCTGGATTTAAAACAAGACAGGTCAGGTGATACCCACGCGAAAGTTCAACAACAGGTGTCAGAGATGTTTAAAACAACACTGGACAATCTGCACTTAACAGACATTTGGAGACTTCATAACCCAACTAGTAAAGATTACACGTTCTTCTCCACTCGTCACCTCCGTCTATAGTCATGGAACCAGCCATCTTATCTGATCACAGTCCAATAATATCAACATTTAATTGTAATACTTCAGGGGGAAAATCTAGAAGATGGCAATTTAACACATCCCTTCTCCAGAATTCAGAATTTGACACAGAGTTTAGAGCAAAAATGGCCAAATTTCTAGTAATCAATACAGCGTCAACTACGGACCCAGCATATGTATGGCAAGCCACAAAGGGGTTTATTAGGGATTTTACATCCTCCTTTTCAGCCCATTTAAAAAGGAAAATGCAAGAAGGGATTAAGGAGTTGGGGGAACAATGTCAATCATTGGAACACAAACTTTAAAACAAATTTTCAAGAAAAATCCATAATGTTCTTGTAACAAACCGAGCAGAATTAAACGATCTACTGAGAAGAAGAGCTGAATTTTTAATGCATAGAGTAAGACAAAACTATTATTTCAATGGCTGCAAACCAAGTAAACTACTTGCTCTTAAGCTAAAACAAAATGAATCCAGGGCCACAATTAATAGCATACGCACAGAGAACGGCATAACAACAAACTACCAGGATATTAGCACCACCTTCAAGTCCTTTTATTCAAAATTGTACAAATGCTCAACCAACTCCAACCCAGTGCAATGTCAAGAATTTCTTAAAAATCTGGAGCTACCTTGTCTAAGTCCAGAAGAGGCAGAAGAACTAGGCCAACCAATCTCACTAAAGGAACTTAAAACTGCCTTGAAGGGTGCTAAAAAGGGCAAAACTCCAGGTTTAGACGGAATCCCATCAGAACTGTTATTTTGAACAATATTTTGATATACTTGGACCTACAATTCTACAAGCTGTAACGTCAGCTTTGGAGAGAGGCACTTTTCTCCAGCAAACAAACACTGCACTAATATCAGTCTTACCCAAAAAAGGCAAAGATCCGAAACACTGTGCCAATTACAGACCTATAAGCCTACTGGGGACGGATATTAAGCTGTTTTCCAAGGTGTTGGCACTGCGCTTGGAAGGTGTCATTGAAAAGTTAGTTCATCCCAACCAAAATGTCTTCATACCTAACCGACATGCAGCAGACAATATACTCAGACTGCTACACATAATCCATGAAGCCAAGAACCTCACAACTCCCGCAGCAGTTGTATCTCTAGACGCGTTCAAAGCATTTGACCGTTTGTCGTGGAACTACTTGTGGCAGGTACTGGAGAAACTTGGCCTTGGACCAAAATTCATCGACATGGTGCGCACCTTATACGTAAACCCAACTGCTATTGTCTCAACTAATGGCCTACACTCACAGCCTTTTCCTATCGAACGTGGCTCCCGACAGGGATGCCCACTGTCACCCCTCCTATTTGCACTTTCTCTGGAACCGCTGGCCCAAGCTATAAGGCAAAACAAAGTCTGCAACTACCCACTCAAATCATGTGATAATTCAATATCCTTATTTGCTAATGATATCCTACTGTATATATCTGATCTTGAGGACTCGATACCTAAAATTCTGCAAATTTTCAGTACATTTGGGTCAATCTCTGGTTACAAAATCATTTGGGAGTAATCTAACATGCTCAAACTAAACAGTATACCAGTTAATGGGCCAATTAACCATCCAATTCCATTACAAAGTAAAATCACTTACCTGGGCGTCACAATTCACACATCTATGAAGAAAATTGTCCAAGACAACTATGAAACTATGCTAAACAATGTGCAGAGAGATTTGAAAAACTGGGCTGCACTACCAGCATCATTCAGATCCAGGGTAGCGGTGGTTAAAATGAATATTCTGCCCCGTGTGAACTTTCTGAGTGCAATGATCCCTCTAACACCACCGGTAAAATACTGGAAGAGACTTGACTCACTTATCAGACAATACATCTGGAACAATAAACAACCCAGACTAAAATTTTTAACTCTGCAACGCACTACAAGTAATGGAGGATTAGCTCTTCCCAATTTTAAAGTGTATCATCTGGCCTTTCAGTTACATGCTCTTAAGATATGGATGGACCCTCTAGCTATTGTCCCATGGAAAGATATAGAACAACAACTTATTCATCCTGTACGAATAGAGGATTTAGCCTTTGCGGGCGTTAGTCTGAAAAAATGTTCTTTAAGCTACGGCCCTATCATCACAAACACAATATCCAATCTTAGACCTGCAGAGGGAAGTTTGGGCTACACAAATAAGTGGCACAAGCATATACCTTTATGGCACAACTCACACTTAAGGTCTGGTAATAAACGTGCAAACTGTGGAGTGAGAGGGGTGTGTATACATTGGACCATATTGTCAATGAAAAAGGTTTATTGAGCTTTGAAGAACTTAAAACCAAATCTGATATCCCTAAAACAATATCAGATATATCAGAGGGAACTTCACTTGATACGCACCCCATTTGGAAATTGTTTTTCTATCCTCCAATAAGGAGAGTGGCATCTACTGTCTATAAGACAATAATGGAGGCAATTACAGGGAAATTTCCAATAATTCAAACATGGGAATGAGATCTGAATATTGAAAATGACATAATTGACTGGGAAACAGTGTGGGATAATATTTTTCATTGCTCTAAAAACCCCAACCACCAACATATTCACTTTAACATCTGTCATACTGGACCCCCCAGAAAAGGTACATTACAAAAGCCATTCCAAGTCCCCACTGCACTCTCTGTAAACCAGAGCAAACTGGGACCTTTCTACACATGGTCTGGGAGTGTGAAGAAGTACAGGAATTTTGGCACAAAATAGCAGAGATTATAGGTGCTTTAATAGACCATCCAATTCCTGTCGACCCCATGGTCTGGTTATTGAATGATGATTCTAAACTTCAATTGTTTGAAAAACAGAGGAAAATCTGGCTTGCAGGGTCAACAGCGGCCAAGAAAATGATAGTGCAAAGATGGTTGCCACCACACTCACTCTCCATGCAGCAATTGATGGCTTACCTCTTGGACATTGTCCTACTTGAACTCTCCACAGCAAGGGCAAACAAGGCAAAACGGAAAACGATGAACCTATGGAAAAACGCAGCTGAACAGATCTCTAATATGTTGAACTCTACTGAGAAGGAACCAGATAATATTTCTGTAGAGGATGATTAGGCAAGGTGTGTTTTACCTTACTTACTCATACTGTTTGATTTATTCTTCTATTCTTTATATGTGTGGGTGTTTCTTTTCTCCCAGCAGACCGCGGGGGGGGGGGGGGGGGGTGTTATGGACATATGGGAGGGTGGTTGGGAGGGAGGTGGGGAAATCTTGTTCTGTTTATATTTCATTCTATATGTAGGTGATTGAAGAGAAAGTTATTATAAAAAGACATCAATACACTCTACCTGTCCAGAAATATCTGGTAAATGTAAATGTACTATTAACAAAGATATGTAAGTGGTGAATGTCATAATTGATGTCAATAAAAAATTGATCACAAAAAAAAAGGAATGCAGTTGAGCGAATGATGAATTTCCAAATATAATAACAGCTGTCTAGTAAGGCAATAATGTTGAATAAAACTATCCAGTCATGATGCTTAACTTTATTCTCAGCCCAACCGAGTTGCTCAGGAACAAATGGAACACTGAAATAAACCAAACGTCAGACATTAGAGATCATCTGAGTGCATTATATCTGTGTTTAACTTCCTGGTGAAAGCCAGCGGGGGTTTGAAAAGGATATGCCAGGAGTCAGGCGTTCTCTCCGGTTATAGCAAGCCTCGATAGCCCGGTCAGCAGACAGCTAGCGAGGCAAGCTGGCTGGTAGAGCAGCGGCAACGGACATATCCGCAAACATCAGAACACTTTTTGCAATTAAGCGATATCTTGATAAAACGAGCTGATATTTGAGGTTTACACATTTACATTCTCGCCTGAAAATTATTTTGTGTCACAGAAAGTGATATTTCATATTTTGGACAGCCTTTGTCACCTCGCTGTGACATAATCGGCCTACAAATGCGGCCTTCGAGGGATGCAGGGATGAATTTGGACACAGCTAATGACGAGGGGGATGGCGAGCCACCATTTAGAACTCTTAAACCAAACTGGACCAATCCTTCTTGGCCCCCACGGAGAACAGGCTACACTATGCTATACTATGCAATGCTCACCTTTATTTTACTAAAGTTCACTGGGATGTTTTTTGCTCTTCATGATTGATTTAAAATAAATAAATAATGGGTGGGGCAGTGAATTGATTTCAATGTTCTGAAGTGGGGCGTACCATAAAAAGTTTAAGAACCAGAGAGATTCATAGATAGAGATTCAGCTTCATTGTACTTATGAATTTCAACCAGCAAATAAAAATGACAGTAAAGTTCTCAGCTGCATCACAGCTCAATTTCCATTTAAATAGTCAAACTGAACTACTTGACAATGCACTGCTTTAGTGTGTGACTCACCTCTGCAATAACTGTTTACGGCACAGAGCTGACAACAAGGAACCTATAGGCATTTACCTTTAATGATATCTAAACCTCAATGCAACACATTCAAAAGAACAAGACAATCCCTGCATGTACTTGAGGAGACCTTGCAGCTGATCAAAAAGAAGAGTGTCAGTTCTGATGAAAGGGACATCGTCAGCTCAGTCCACACAATCAGCTAAATAAATGATGTACAACAACAATTTGTGCACTGTGGCCTCAAAGGATTTATTTTGTTGTTGAAGTGATATGGTGAGTCCCATGTCATGTACAGTACTGTGCAAAAGTCTTAAGCCCCCCCCCTTCCCCTTTTATATTTTGTTAAAATATAAATGGCCATGAGAAATAGTTCTCCAGGTTTTCTGAACATCTTTCTTTGGACATTGGGCAATTCTTGGAGTCATATTTGAGCAGAATATGTTCTTCAATGCACATATTAAATAAATATGTAGGACTGCTTTGTTGCATTTCCGCAATATTTCTAAAATTAGAAACATGATTTTTCAGACTGATGCTGAAAAGCTAATGCGTGTATTTACTACTTCTAGGCTGGACTGTTGTAAGTCATTATTATCAGGCTGTCCTAAAATCTCCCTGAAAAGCCTTCAGCTGATACAAAATGCTGCAGCTAGAGTACTGACAGGGACTAGAAAGAGAGAGCATATTTCTCCCATATTGGCTTCTCTTCAATTTAAAATTCTTCTAATCACATACAAGGTCTTGAATAATCAGGCTCCATCTTATCTTAAATACCTCATAGCACTGTATCACTCCAATAGAGCACTTCACTCTCAAACTGCTGGCTTACTCATGGTTCCTAGGTTCCTCCATGGTTTAAAAGTAGAATGGGAGGCAGAGCCTTCAGCTTTCAGGCCCCTCTTCTGTGGACCCAGCTCCCAGGTTGGATTTGGGAGGCAGACACCCTCTCTATTTTTAAGATTATGCTTAAATGTTTCCTTTTTAATAAAACTTATAGTTAGGCCTGGATCAGGTGACCCTGAACCATCCCTTAGTTATGCTGCAATAGGCCTAGGCTGCTGGGGGATTCCCATGATAAGTGTTTCTTTTCATTCGCTTTTTTTTATTACTCTGGTTATACCCCACTTGCCATTTAATCATTTGTTATTATTAATCTCTGGCTCTCTTCCACAGCATGTCTTTTGTCCCACCTCTCCCCTCCGGTCGCAGCATATGACTGCCCCTCCCTGAGCCTGGTTCTGCTGGAGGTTTCTTCCTGTTAAAAGGGAGTTTTTCTTTCCCAAGTGGTTGCTCACAGGGGGTCCTTTTTGACTGTTTTGTTTTCTCTGTAATTATTGTAGGATCTTTACCTTACAATATAAAGCACCTTGAGGCGACTGTTGTGATTTGGTGCTATAGAAATAAAACTGAATTGAATTTCAGCCCAGTCCTTGCACCTGACCATTTTCAGAGGAATGTTTTTTGTTTGTTTGTTAAGCCACTTAACACTGACCTATGATTCACTCAAGTATAAAAAAAGACACCTATCTATTTTTCACAAAAGCACATCATTTGCTTGTATTTCTTTACTTGAACCTACAAAAACTATTCAATTCAATTCAATTCAATTCAATTCAATTCAATTCAATTTTATTTATATAGCGCCAAATCACAACAAACTGTCGCCTCAAGGCGCTTTGTATTGTGGGTAAAGACCCTACAATAATACAGAGAAAACCCAACAGTCAAAACGACCCCCTATGAGCAGCACTTGGCGACAGTGGGAAGGAAAAACTCCCTTTTAACAGGAAGAAACCTCCAGCAGAACCAGGCTCAGGGAGGGGCAGTCATCTGCCGCGACCGGTTGGGCTGAGGGGAGAGAAAGACATGCTGTGGAAGAGAGCCAGAGATTAATATCAATTAATGATTAAATGCAGAGTGGAGTATAAACAAAGTAAATAAGGTGAATGAGAAACAGTGCATTATGTGAACCCCCCAGCAGACTAGGCCTATAGCAGCATAACTAAGGGATGGTTCAGGGTCACCTGATCCAGCCCTAACTATAAGCTTTATCATAAAGGAAAGTTTTAAGCCTAATCTTAAAAATAGAGAGGGTGTCTGTCTCCCGAATCCAAGCTGGAAGCTGGTTCCACAGAAGAGGCGCCTGAAAGCTGAAGGCTCTGCCTCCCATTCTACTCTTAAGTATCCTAGGAACCACAAGTAAGCCAGCAGTCTGAGAGCGAAGTGCTCTGTTGGGGTGATATGGTACTATGAGATCTTTGAGATAAGATGGTGCCTGATTATTCAAGACCTTGTATGTGAGGAGAAGAATTTTAAATTCTATTCTAGATTTAACAGGGAGCCAATGAAAAGAAGCCAATATGGGAGAAATATGCTCTCTCTTTCTAGTCCCTGTCAGTACTCTAGCTGCAGCATTTTGGATCAGCTGAAGGCTTTTCAGGGAGCTTTTAGGACAGCCTGATAATAATGAATTACAATAATCCAGCCTAGAAGTAATAAATGCATGAATGAGCTTTTCAGCATCACTCTGAGAAAGGATGTTTCTAATTTTAGAAATATTGCGCAAATGCAAAAAAGCGGTCCTACATATTTGACTATGTAGGAAAACTAAGATAACACAGTTGGACAGGCATAAAAAAAATAGTATTTTTGCACCAACAAGGTGATTTGCCAACTGCTATTAGCAAAAAATGTGTGGTATCTCCTTAAAAAAAATAGAAAAGAAGAAGAAAAGAAAGAAAAGGAGGAAACTGGACAAGTGGCAGACCTAAAAAGAAAAGGCTGAGGTATGCCAAACTACACAAGGACTGAACTGAAAAATCAGATTATAGAGTAATCCAAATGTGAAATTTTTGGTTTAAATCATCATACAGAGGAGGTCAGGAGAGAGATCCAACAGTGAGTGTCTACAGCCACCTATAAAACATGGTGGGGGCTCCGTCTTGGTTTGGGGCTGCATTTCAGCATTTCAGTGTTGGAGATCTTTTCAGAATTGATGACATTGATCCCAATGATCCCAAACACACTGCCAGACAGACGATGGAACACTTTCAGTCGTGGATTGGCCACCCCAGAGCTTGGACCTCAACGTTATTGAAGCATTGTGGGATCATTTTGACAGAGAACAGAACAAAAGGCAGCCAGCATCCAAAGAAGAGCTTTGAATGTCCTTCAAGAAGCCTACCTAAAGAGAGTTCATGCTGTGTTGAAGAATAAAGGTGGTCATACCAAATACTGATTTTCAAGCTCACTACAATTGTACAAACTCTCTCTTTGGCTTATTTACTTTATTTTCGTGCATGTTTGTACATATTTCAATAAATCCCTGCACATATTTCCTGTTTTTCTTGGAAAATATAAAGAAATTAAGAGTAATTAAAGACTTTTGCACAGTACTGTATGTGATGGAGGAGAGTAAAATGGAATTGTAATAACAAAGTGAATAAACAGGGAAATTAGCACCCAGGTTTAAATAAATATATTCACTGTAATAACTTCTAATAATTTACCCTTAAATATAAATTCACCCACTGTGGACACAGAATGGGGTCAAAACAAACTAAAATCCAGGCCAAACCTTTTAAAAAATAAATAATACAACATGAGCGTGTAAGCCACATATTGTTTAACTTCTCCAGAATATGAGCTTATTTTTTGTGTTAAACTTCATCTACCTGAGAACAATACATAGAGAAAGTGAAGTGCAAAGACAGTGGAAGAACTGAATGAAAATGATCTTTAGCGCTATGCGCTCTCCCTCTTTCACAGCCTGAAGGTTAGACTAAGGAGGTGGGATATCATGAGTCATTTCAAATGAGTTCACCACCTTGTGCATGGTAAAGAGGGTTCTCAAATTGCCATAAATATGCCATTATGTCTGCAAAATGACATGAAATGACTGTCACCCAGCTCAGTCAATCCTATTTCCTGAATCTAAAAATAAGGGATAAAAAAAAAAAGAGAGTGAGAGAAAAAATACCAGCTCTGATTGAGGTGTAGGCCAGGGGCCTGTTTCACAAGCAAACTACTTACATGCAAATTGCAAATGGCATCCAGTTTCACTGACAAACTGCAGATAAACTTGCCTCCGATGCTGCTGCATGAGTCACAAGTATTATGTTTCTTTTGATGAGTGAAAAGTGCCAAAATTAACACAGGAGAAGATGATCTCTTTTTGCAGGTTGCAGTGTGCGTGTTCCAAATTTGATGTAGCGGGCCTCAGTGCCAGAATACCCAACACACACTCATAATATCGTCCTCATTCATGTCCAACATGAATGTTATGGAGTGAGCTGAGCGAAACCAACATGGGTTTGACGAACCAAGCAGCAGAATAGAACAAAGCCCAAAAGAGGTCACACTGCCATGCATGACACTGCACTGATCAGAACTTGTCAGCTCCAATTAAAAGCACATGAGCAGAAGATGAAGTGTGACCAGAAGAGCGCAGGCACCGCATTATCCTAACCAGACCTGACACAAGAGTGATTGCTCCGCCTGAGAATAAAATTTACTGGAAACTGTAAGAAAGCACATAAGTTATTTAATACAGTTTGGAAAAGAAGCTGCAACTGGCAAAACACACTCTGCAGCAGCCACAAGAAGTATGTTGCACTCAGTGCAGGAGCCATTAACTCCAATTAGAGGGTAGCAGCTGGAGGAGACTGCTGAAGTTATGTTATTGACCAGAGTGTCTACTACAGTCTGAAGATCCATCCTGAAGAGCTGTTATTTCAATCTTTTCAAAAAAGATTAGATGGAGCTTTGCATTTAAATGATACACTTTAGTAAGAAAAGATCATTAAATCATTGTCGTCCTCGTCCCTGGGCAACAAACAAAGTCCTGCCCTACACGCTGACAAATGCAGATAAAAAAGCAAGATAACCAAAGCCAGCATCTCTGGTGGGAAGGCTGAAAAGAATAAGACGTCACCTTTGCATTTTGAACTCACCCTATACTGAGCAAGATAATTAGACATGTTTACTAGTGTAACTATCTTTTAACAATGTGGATTTTTCACTGCAAGCAAGCAAGGCCAGTATAAAGCAGCATGTTGAACAGAGATTCCCAACATCCTCACAATAGCAGGTTGAGTTAAAAAATGGTGCAATTCAACTCACAAATGCAATGTTCTTTTTTGTAACTCTTCAAATAATGTATTATTTGCTTGATACACATAATATTTACTAAATGTGCAAGCTTAGCTGTTTTTATTATTTTATCTCCTTGTGGGGCTAAATTATCTGCGCTTGTATACTGTCTTTAAACCTCAGCTAGGTCCTGCAAAGCGCTTTACAGTTCGTTTCTCATTCACCTATTCACACACACCGCCTTGCAAAAAAAAAAACCCTTCTTGCTACATAATTTAGCTCCTCATAAAGATGATTCAGGTGTGCAGACTAGCTGTACAGCTGAAAGAATTGCAGCATTTATATCATGTTGTACACTCAGCTCGGGCAGCTGTGCCATGCAAAGTGCCACAGAGAGAAACTTGGAAGCAACTTGGGCTTCTGTGTACCCAAAGGAATTTTGGCACAACCATGCATAGCAGACAACTAGCCTTACCAGGTGATACCTATAGTAGAAACAATTCCCACAAGGGTAGTTTTGAGTATGTTTGCAGGGGTTTGTACATCTGCCTGTAATTTTGTCAATGCAGTAGAGCCATAACAATTCAAGCTGCAGGCACAAAACATTTGTAGCTGGCATCAAAATGCAACTGCAACAGAATATCAAGTTTGATTTGAAGCAATCTGGTTGTAAAGTATTACACAAATTCACATTTGAATGTTTCTGTATGATTAATGAATAAAGTTTCAAGTAAATACATCCAATCATGGAGATTTTACACTCAGAAGCACATACTGTATGTGTTAGAGGAAAAGTAGATATATCATCTGAGAACCACAGGTGTCTGTATTAAATTTTGTGCCAATCCATCAAGTACATTTTATGATATCTCACAGGGTGTGTGACAAATTTAACCTGCAGTGTAACTAGATAAAAAGTCAGAGATTCTCTATTCCAAATTTCATGGCAATCCATCCAGAATGTGTCAAGATATTTTAGCCTGTAACAAAGTAGACCAGTCACTGCCTTCCACTGCTGCCCCTGCAGTCGTGCCACCAAGATGGTATAAACCATAATCTGACAAACATACCACAGAGAGCAATTTATCAGTGCACACAAAACTGCACATATGCAAATTGAGATATCCAGCCCAACATTCCCTGCAAATTAAATGAAGCAACTGGCCAGCCATCCCCTCCCTCTCCCATCGTGCCATATTACAGATGACTTGCCACACGGGGCCTGGCTGTGAGCTGGCCCTCAAAGCAGCTCCAAGAGCAAGGCCTGCAGTGCCGGGCAGTAAATAACCAGCATAAACGTGTCGCAGGAGACACCCCGCAGACACCAACCCATTTAATGTTAATAGGAAAGCATCGGTTACCAGATTCTAAATAATAGCTCGCAGTCACCATGGCCAAGGATAGTTACCACAGGCACAGGAATTTATGGAGTTAGCAAATTGCTTTTCTATCCCCATTCTTCCCCCATTTGTCCATTTTGCCATCTCTCAGCGCAGGACAGGGATGATGGAGCAGTGCAGGGAGATGACGGGACTGTTGCAGCCTGCCTGACTGAGCACACCTGTCCTACGGCCACATAGCTCGGGATGATGATGCTCCTAGGTGTACAACAGCTATCGTTCCATCTGGGTCTCAGGAGGGACAGCCACTTGACAGGCTGTTGAGATATTTTTATTCCAGCAGGGCCTAAGGTGTTTGAGTGTGACTGTTGGCACTTTTATTTCATGGACAAGAATTGTGTATACATACACAGCAGAACTGGAATATAGTTAGTATGGTTATAGAATTCCAATGTATACTGTTCTCACCTGTTTATTGATGGCATTAAAGACTGATGAAGGCTCTGTTTGCTATTTTGCAATTTTCTATCTAATTAAAAAAAAAATTAATTACACCTGTTTTCTTTTACTTGACAGCGTCTGCAAAAGAAAGAAAGAAAGATATGTGGGATGTGTTGCCAATAGGGTCTATTCAGTTCCTTTACTGTCAACAAATATCATAAAAACATCAGAGGCAACAAGATGTCAGTCTGTCTCTTAATACTTTCTGACTCCACCACCCTGTCTTTGGCACCCTGGTGTCTTTAAGATCTTAACACCTGCTGAAAATCCTTTTTTCTTATCTTGTTGCAGTGAGAGTCAATACTTTGTGAAATCACTGTAAGGTGCATTCAAGCGACATTCGCACGTGCACATTGTGCTAATATGTGTTGGTGAGTGTGCCTGACATTTAGGGGGGCATTTTGCCTGTGTCACAACAAGTGTGGTTGCTCACCGTAATGACCGACTTGAAGGATAATGCTTCTGTTGTGCGGAGGTTGATTGTGCAACACCCTCAACCTCTGGGCATCCACTTTCAACCGCAAGGGGATTGCACAGATCACCAGTGGGAGGCAACTTGACTCCAGTAGTTGCTGGTGTCACTAATGGGGTCTTTCTTTACAGCACTTACAATGTTTCTGTCATCAACTGCTGTTGTTTTCCTTGGTCTACCTGTTTGACATCTGTTAAGTAGTACACCAGTGACGGCTTTCTTCTTCAGGACATTCCAAATGGTTGTACTGGCTATGGCCAATGTTTGTGCAATGGCTCTGATTGATTTTCCATCTTCCCTCAGCTTCACAATTTCTTGTTTTTCACCCACAGACAGCTCTCAGGTTTTTATGTTGGTTACTCCTCTAACTGTAAATGCACAGTTTGCACAGGCAAAGCCCAAATCTTAAACTGAGCATAGACGTACAGCGCTATTTATTGTTTGAATAATCAACGTAACAGGACATCAGCAAAATACACCTGTCAGTCACATGTTCCAGTCCTTTTGTTCTTAAGAAAAATGGGTGGGTTCGGGCAAAAGGTGCTATCTTCTGAACTGTGTATCAGATCCAGATGTAAATACCAGGAAAGAAAAGCTGAGATGTTGATCTTTTCTCTCATATTCAGCTTTTAATGCCAAACCCAAATATAGCAAAAATAAAGGGATTATACTTTTGGATGGCACTGTATGAAAGCAAACTGATTGCCAGCACACTGCAATCAATCTGAGTCATGCTGCACTGATAAGCACAACTTATCTGTGTAACGTCTCTTTGCAATAGGGGACTCAACTGGTTGTAATCTGGTTATATTGCACATATGTCATTTTGCACTTCAGTTGCCGTCCTGCAGCAGCTACATCACTATTGTGGAGTACTTTCTGTTTCAGATTTGTGGGGTTCTGGCTGGACTCTGAATGTAAGTAGTTAATGTGAATTTTGGTGTATGTAGACAGCAACAGATTTGTGATTTTTGCCAATTTATCACAGTTAATTGTTATATTATTACAAGCAGTTTGCATGTAAATGAAAACTGACAGCAGACTGGCTCCATCTTATTGCCGTTTCATTGCTGTCTAGACTCAACAAAGTCTTTTTGAAGATGACAACTGACTGCTAGTGGAGGCAGACCTGGTCCCCTGTCTTCGAAGCAACCATTTCATAGGCGATGAGAAAATTCATTGCACAAGGTCACACTGTGATCTCCAGCTGCTGATTTGCCTAGCGCGGCTGCAGCATAAGCGGCACCAGCAACGCAACTACCTGACTTTCTAAGGATGTTTTCATGCTATAACACAATTAGATTGGCTGTACTGCCACATGAAAAGTTAAACAATTAAGTTCTGCACATTTAAAGTGGGGTTTAAAGGTTTTCAGCTTGGAATATAAACTTAGCATGAAAGGTAAGGAAATTTGTGTTTGGTTGATTATTTCTCTGTTGTAACAATGCTTCTTGGCAATAAACCATACACCATTGGAAATCATGTTTATTTCCCCTTAAATGGTGCCACATTTGTAAGGAAAATGCATTTTTGGATTGAGCAGCAGAGTGGGGTATGTGGGTTGCACCCATGAAATCTTCTCTGCCAATACCAAACAGCTTATTCTAATATTGACTCTTGTTTTGAGCTTCTGGTACCCCAGGTGCTGAAAATCTGATTTGTCATCAGTGGAGGCAATCAATGAATGCAGAGAGATATCGAGATGAGATTCTGCATCCAGTGGCAAGCCCATATCTCCACAGTATGTGACCAAATTCTATCCTCCAAGATGACAACGCTCACCCCCACAGAGCGGGATTTATCAGAGACCTGCATGTAGTCCTGACATCAACCACTGAACACTTGTGAGATCGGGCTTATGCGTGCTGTTCGTGCCAGAGTACCCAACACAATCCACATTGGCTGAATTGCGACAAATGCTGGTTGAAGGATCGGATGCCATTCCACAGCAGTGTGTGACCAAGCTGGTGACCAGCATGAGGACATAAGGAGGAGGTGTGGCTGGGTATGGTTCTTCCACATGCTACTGAGGCCCCTGTCTGTTAAATGATTAAATAGTTAAATTGCCAATACGTTTAACATTATTTTAAATAATAATTGAAGTCTGAAGAAACAATATTGTTTCTTCAGACTTTAATCATCCAATCCAATAAATGATACCGAACAAGAGTCAATAGCAGAATAAGCTGTTTGGCACTGGCAGAGAAGATTTGGCAAATTTTTCATGGGCGCACCCTGCATACGCAACTCTGCTGCTTAACCCAGAAATGCATTTTCCTTACAGATGTGGCACCATTTAATGCAAAATAAACAGGCTTTCAAACAGTGCACGGTTTATTGCCAAAAAGCATTCTTACAACAAAGAAATAATTCATCAAGCACAAATTTCCTTACTTTTTGTATGAAGTTTAGTTTTGAAGTATGAAATATGAAGGCACAGAAGTGGCGATCAACCTCTTAGAGATCTATCTACATTCTTTTTCTTGACTGTCACAGATGACACCTCATCCAGGTAGATAATCTCACATTCTCTGCTCTCTGCATGCAAATGAAATGAAACATTAAACTGAGGAAAAAAATGACAAAAGAAACTTAGAATAAATCTAATTTGCAAACTACAAACTCAGTGGATTTTTTGTTTAGTCAAAGCTGTTTTTCATTCTGTGCAAGAGTGAGTAGCATCAAATGGTTTCATCTGATGGGGAATGAGCCCTTATATCTGCAGCTATGCTGTATGTGTGCAGATTCCAGTGGGATTACACTACATTATTGCTAATTATACTCATGTAAAGAAGAAAGGCAGCCCACATTAATGTCACATTAAGTACTGAAAAATTAAGTCACAAAAGCACTTTTGCTATAGATATTCACTCTGGCAGTGTGGAAAAACAAATCACTGAGCTCCTCATCTTCCCCACTAGAGAGCAAGGTGATATCAATAAGGTCAAAAAATGGGGTCAACACTAATAAAATCACAAAAGCACGTTGTGCAGTTCTGCTCCATGAGGCCCTATTGAGGTCTCAACCTGTAAATTCAGTGCGGTGTTCCTCTTTTTAGAAAGAAAATATGAGACCAGACTGATTATTCATGATCACAGCATCTGAATCTGACCTACAGTCACTTGTTCGCTGTAAACAAAGAAAAATCTTCTGGATAAGAATATGCAATGTCACTACAGCACTTGGTAGGTTGCTAATTCTTAACGCTCTGCTAGAGTTACTGAAGACCCGGGGCAGACTTTAACAGAGGATGACATTTTCGGATCACTCTCCTGAATTAAAAAAGGAGAGAGAATAAAAAACATGCCCGAGACAATCTTTAACACAGTTTGTTCCCTACATAACATAAATAATGCAATCCCAAAATACATTCTTAGGATTCACGAGAGGAGATTTAAACAAACCATGAAAGACGTCAGCTCTCCACTTTGATTTACGGTTAACCTTGCACCCTCACTAAAACTGTGAAGTTGTACAGATCGGAAAAGAGAAAAAAAAAATGCAAATTCCCAGACAGGGATAGCTTCCTGTTGAGTGAGGATTCACGGAAAGAAATACATTTATAATCTTTTACAATTTATCCAGAGACTGATTGACCTGAACGTCACATGCTGCAGTTGAGTGTGTGAAATCTGTTAATCTAGATGTCAAGTTAGATAAAAGCCAAATGGTTTCTAAAAGTAATGAAAAATTGTTCCTATAGTTAAAACTGTTTCATTTGATGTCTAAAAATCAATGCATAACCCATTATAAATGCTACTAAAAGCAACCGTAATGGATTAACAACTGAAACAGTTGTGAGTCACTGATTGAAGAAAGCTTTCCAAGAGACTGTACAGCCAAGCAGTTGTAAATGTGGCCAAACCAATTGTTTGACACGAATTCAAATCCACATATTTGCATGCAACATGACAGCTGGTGTCAGGGAAGAGGTACTTCAAGGTACTTCAGCTGACAGGGCTGCGAGGGCGGAGCAGACATAAAAGGTTAGGAACCCCCGCCTTTACATTATCTGATACTAGCGGCGGTGGCACCGTCCTCTCCAGAATGAATAAATGACATTAAAATGGGATAATGCTGAATGATTTCATCTATATTCTGCTGAAAACAGCTTGAGGGAGTGTTGAAAATGCATAACATAAAACATGACCAGAAGGCACGTCGAAGAAGAAAGGCGCTGAAAATAGAACACGCTCATCGTCCTTTTAGAGTCTTTCACAATTATAGTTCACCACCGCGCAGACCCTTAAGAGTTCTGCCAAATCTGGTTACAAAAGAGAAACGCACAGTGTGTAAGCTGCTATGGCATATGCTGCCACGATTAAAGCCACTACACAGATTTATTTTTTAATATTACAGATGTTTTGCAGCTGTTCTCAAGATCAAAAGCGGTGCAATCCTGTCATCAAATCAAATTGGATTTCCAGAAGAAGAAGAAGGGGGGAAAAAAAAAAAATCTGATGAGCTTCTGTTAGCCTTTGGGCTTTGAGGAAAATGCTCTTTCAGTGTAAGTACAGGA
Organism: Archocentrus centrarchus; assembly: GCF_007364275.1. Taxonomy (NCBI): domain Eukaryota; kingdom Metazoa; phylum Chordata; class Actinopteri; order Cichliformes; family Cichlidae; genus Archocentrus; species Archocentrus centrarchus. Next base: position 11,121,415 of record NC_044355.1, on the reverse strand, counting down.
AGATTACTGACCATAAAAAAAATACTCCAAGTGAATGCAGATTGATATAGCTGGAAGGTCCTGCAGAATGACAACATTAAAGCCATTTTTGGAGGAATTTCTCTGTGAGATAGGGTGTCACTCCAAACCTTTTTGGGAGAGAAATATTGTGTGGCTCTTTTTCTTTTAACAGCAAAATAAACCATTTAAAGCTCTGAGAGACGTTCAGTTTCAACCTGGGCTAGGCCATGAATAAGAGTTACTGGGCTTTATGATCACAGATGAAAGGAAAAGAATAAAAGAAAACATCACCGGCCTTGTAAGAATGAGGGAGAGCAATGCTTTTGATGTTGAAAACCAAGATTTTTACAGAGAAAGATTTTCAGGGGGGTTTTGTGTTAACTGATTCATAAAATGGCCATCACAGCAGCATATGATATATGACACATTTTCCCAGGTGACACTTGAAAGAACCAATCAGTAATAATGAGGAACATCCATATTTGGAAACTGAAAAATGCCAAACTTTTTTCTTTTTTTTTACAAAAATCTGAAAATAAACTTAAATGTAGTTTGTGTTGACACCTGTCAGCAAGCTCGGAAGTAAGAGTGGGTTCATATATCTTTTAGTTAGTGGGGATTTCATCTGGTTGACATCTGGGTTTAAATATAGGCTGCTGCTGTCACGTCCACGGAAGCACACAGGATTACCTTCCTCTCCTCCAAATATATTCCCTAAATTAGCCCACACTGTGTTGCATTCTGGGGCCCTGAAAGGAGTCTCGGGGCTTAAGACGCACACCGTGTAATTGTAACCATAATTACTCGCGACATCCAGAGTTCAAATCCGGCTCAACACCTCAGCCTGCCATCACACGTCAGTCTCCACCCATACAAACTGATGAGGCAGAAAAGCCCTAAAAATGTTGCCCCCCCCCTGCAGAAAGCGACACTCGAGGGGCAACTTGCAGGGGAAAAGAGAGGCTGTTTTCCTGAGAGCGCCACACAACAAGCGCACGCTGGGGCGCACACTTAATCAGTGTCTTTGGATTCACTTCCTTTCCTCCGCAATTAATGAATTGATAAACTGTGGTCTGCGCAAAGCCTAATTCATTCAGTGTGTGTGCTGCAACAGAGGAAGGGGGGTAAAAAAAAAGTCGAAAACGCGAGTAGAGGTTGCCTAAACGTCCAGCGCCTTTTGATCTGAGCAGCTCCACCGGTCAGAAGAGCGCGCATGCATACACAGGTTGTAGTCCTGAAGCTCATCAGGCAAACCTCAACCATCACACAGATGCCTGCTTTTAAGAATACATCTGGCAGACTGTGACCAGGATGATGGCCAGCACTCAACTGCAGCAGCACAGCCAGTCTCCAGCTCAACACGCGCAAGAGTAACCCAAAGGCAATTTAAGAAGCCAGTCACTGTCAACACCATGTTCCTCTGTTTGCCCTGAATGTGAGGGTAACCGGCTGAACACATTTTCTGTAATAATCACTTAAGAAGAAGAAGAACCCTTTAACAACAATCTTACCTTTCTCTCCCCGAAGCGAGGATTTGGCTCAGGTAGGACTGACACAGCTCAGCTGCTGGCGCAGACGCCGCTGAAATAAATAAGCTACTCCGGTGGATGCAGCCGCGACATGAGCTGAAGAAAGTGAACAGAGCAGCAGCGCAGAAGATGATTTGAAACGGCGGAGCAGCGCAACGCTGTACCGGCGGCGGAGTCTGTGTCTCTGACGCTGACATCAGAGGGCTGCTTTAAGGTGGCTCCGCTCTTTCACATCAGGGACACGGCACACAGCGAGGCTTTCATGTGCTGGGTTTAACTATCTCAGTAAAGATTACAAGCTGCTTATAAATGAAACGGTAATAGAAAACTTGCGTTACCGGAGCTGCAGGGGGGGGGAGGCTCTTTGGGAGCTCAATGGGAACTGTCCAAAAAGAGCTCAGGAAGTAATTGGGCTCATGGTTGAGAGAGCGCATATCTCTGCACGCCTTTTTTTTTTTTTTTTTTTTTAAATAAACACCACAGCAAACCGAAAACTTCAGTTTAGCCCACAAGATACAAAGTTCTGATATTCAGCTTTGTCCTTCTAGCCCGGTTCTGGGTAGATATATCGTCCATCATGCATCCGCAAATAATAAACTTAACTTCTTTAAACCTCTATTCTAGAAGGGATTTATAGAGGGGATGAAAATCCTGCTTCCTATTTTTATTTTTGGAAACCTCTGGAGTAACTTTTGAATGATCCACGGGTCAAAAACAACATTTAATGTCTTTATAAGCCAGCTTTCTTCTGATTGGCTGCCCCTGGCAAAAGGACGCTTGTAACACAGACTGCTGTGTGTCTAAGATGGCCACATAAAAGCATCCCCCCTCTTGATGCCGGTTTAACTCACTGGGCAGAGCAGGTGACCCATATGTGTAAGGCTAATGCAAAGGGGCCCATTCAGTCCTGCCCGAGGCCATTTACTGCATGTCTTCCTCTGGTCCTTCCCACCACTGTCATATTGCAATAAAGGCTAAAAAGCCCAAAAATACATTTAAACAAGGATATGTCCTCTCTGACATCATGCAGATCCAATAATAAATAAACTGAGCATTTAGAAGATTCCTTTCATATAAACTGACCTTATTATTTAAAACTTTGGCAATGTTTAATATGAGTATATGGACTGTAACAGTATATATCCATCCATCCATATATGTGAGAAAATAAAAGCATTATAGATCCCCTTAAAAAAAATAACTGAACAGTGTAGAGCTCAATACACTGACGCATGCGCCGGGATCCAAGGATGCAACCATGGACTATGAGTCAGCGAGTTTTCATTTCCTCAACAAATGGTTAAATTAATCATTTGTTGCAGACCCAAAATACATTGTGCTTTGTTTTTCCATTCGTATCTGTGTGTGTTTCTGTTTTAAACCAAGGGCGTTTTCAGAATTTCAAATTATCCTGCAAACTGGGTTCTATCCAACCTTCATTGGGTAAAACCAAAACACTGAAATTCAAAAGCAAAAACTGTTTCAGCAGTATGAGAGTGTGTAGGAGTTCTTTTCAACTGCTTTTACAAAGTATTTTCTTCAATAAACTTCCAAATTATGCTGAAATGAAATGTGGACAATATACAGACACAAGCACAAGAGAAGTTAAGCGTTTGATATTCTCTAAGTTAGAATAAGATATCAAAAAGTAACTTGAAGTCCATGAAGTGATTTTTTTTTTTTTTTTACAAGGCATTTTTAAATGTAGAGAAGGAGCAAGGGGCCAAAAACCATCCAAGTTGATCCCTACTGAAATTAAACAACAATGCTGTTTTATAAGAGGCAAAACTCAGGGCTTGAAATTGTTAAATGGTTTTTAAACCTGCATCCTGTGAATTGTGATGTGCTGTTAAACAGGCCATATTTATTTGTTTGAAAGGGAAAAGTCTCACACTTGTTTATGTTTCCAAGCGTGCAAGAGTCCGTTTTTGCAGCTGACAAGCTGGACTATTAGAAACAATAAGCACAGATAAATCTATTTACATAAAAATATACTCGCGCACTTCAAAGAGGCGAGCAGATGAAGTATGTACAAGTCCTTAAAATAAAATTACAAAAAAAAAGATGTAAGATGCAAGTCGTCGTTTTTGGCCTCCACTGAGTTGAGCTTCTACCTCTGCTGCGTGTCGCCCTGCCCGTCGCTTGCTTTCAGCTGCCAGTTGATGTTACTCTGAAAAAAGTGCTTAAGGCCGTCATAACCCTGAGTGAACAGATACTCCAGGTACCAGCTCCATGGCTTTGAGTGCTGAAACACACACACACATGCGTGCACACACAGAAACATGCTGGGTCAGATTGCAGACATCTGAAGATTTGCGTGATCAAAAACGTCTCTATTAATCTGTGAAACATGACTGATGCACATCAAACTACACGTGAACTTTATTAGAAATGCAGGGGAAATTAACAGGAGACCTCTCGTACCTTTATGGAATTGAGGTCCGTGTCCTTTTTCCCCGGCCAACACTGATAAAAAGAGAACATTAATATTTATCGACATCCAGCCTTGGTAACTCACAGGATCACTACTGGATGCTGCAGTTGGATCCAACCAAAAAAAAAAAAGGTACGTATATTATTAAACTTGATGAAAACCCCATCTCATGCTGCACTCATTAATAATAAAATCTCCTCCTGTATTAATGCGTCATCTGTGAAAGATACACCACATTCATCTCGCCTGTAAGATGATTAACCACGCTGCCTGCTGGTTCAAATTCCTTGTGCAGTTTCAAAATAAGCACGGAGCAGGTTTTATTTAATAGAAGTTGCATGTAGGATTTAATCCAAAGCGAGACATAAATGATACACACTCACCTTGTGGTGAAAGTTAACGGCGTAGCTCATGAAAGCAGGGTGGTGGATGAGGTCGAAGCTCGAGCGGTACTGTGGCACGTTGCTCTTGAGAAGCAGCTCTTCTCCCAGCTGTACGCCCATGCCTGGATGAAACATTATGGAGTTCCACAGGCAGTTGACCATGACGACTATGTAGCGGTTGAACTCGCAGAAAGTCTGGCGGCTGATGTGAAAGGCCTGCTGAAAAACACATTTCAGAAAGAGAAACTAAGAAAGTGGAGTAAGAGTAGCTGAATCACACAGATCTGATGCTGTGATGATTAATTTGAATGCCATTTACCAAGATTGTTTACTTAATAAAAGGCTGCCAAAGACATTTTCAGGCGAACGAACCGGCCCGCCTGACACATACTTTCAAATTTGCTTTGAGCTGCAAATTTTAATTTTAGGTAGATGCTTGAAGACTGCCAAAGAGCTTGAGTATAAAAACTACAAAAGTGAACCAAAGGACATATTGCAACATTGAGAGAGCAGCAACTAAAACCTTAAAGCATAAGTTCAATAAATAATATTGTACATATTGCATTGTAATTGCAAATATAATCATTTTCACATTTTTCATGTACAACATGACAAAAAAAAACAAACATTAATCCTCACCTCTGTCACTTTCTTTTGATTCTTGGCTGACATCAAGTTCACTTTGTACCTGTCGGAAAAAAAAATAAAGGCATGAACCAGTGATCTCTGATCATAACTCACTGTACCGCCGCCAGGTCACTATGGTCAGTCAAAAAATACCACGCAATTATGTTTCAATTTTGAAGCCATGGCTTTTTACTCTTAGCTTCGGTAAAATTATTTTAGAACCCCAGGGTGCACTCAATTAGCTAAGCTATAAGAACGTGTGCTATTAAAGCCTAGAGTTATAAATGATACTTGAATTTTACATAAGAAAAAAAATCTGAAGAGGGCTTTATTGTATTGCCTCTTAGCCTCTATCATTAATAATGCATTAACATGTAAGTTCAGTGAAGCCATTTGATTCCAATTCTGTTCCTTTATCAAATATGCATAAGCAGCATATGACATACTGCATTTAGGGCATCGTATCCTATGTATAAGATAAGCTTATGGCAGCTTCCCAGAGAGGTGAAGAGCGCCCACCTGTGCATGATGTAGGCCAGTCTGTCCACGCTGACGGGGTCAGTGGCAAACAGGGCTGGGTAAAAAACGCCAGCTGGAGGCATCACTATGAGGGGGAGGCCATACTTCAGAAATGTGTCACAAACCTGCGGGAGGAAAAAAAAAACATGTAACAGCCACCCACAGAGATTCAAAAGTTAAAGTAGAGGCTCAACCATAGACTACACATCCCTACTGGAGCTTTTACAAGGAATCTGCTTTGTTAGAAGTTGATCTATAAAGTTGTTCTGGGAATCCTACGTTCTTTCTCTATGTTTTGCCAAATTAGTCTGGGTGTGTGTTTTTAAGGTGTCAAACCATACTACCACATCATTGTGTGAGGTAGGGGTGGTCAAACATACACTGTACGGAAGCAGCAATAAAGCCCAAACACAGATTGCGACAAAGCCACAAAACAGATTAAATCATTAATTCCAACTTTTTTTTACCATCTCATAGAAGTCCAGGACAAAACTGAGGAGAAGACAGTGACAGCCTTCGAGCTGAAGGCCCACAGAGGCCAGCCGACCCACAAAGTGAATCAGCTCCATTACTGAGTCTTTAAACCCTGACAGGGTCATGTTTCTGGAACAGAGGGCAGAGCAAAGAGTCATACATTTCACCTAGAAGTGATGCTAAGTGAAACTTTTAACACCATTTAACCAAGTCCTTTGAAACTCTGTTGTGATTCTTCATATAAAACAGAGGAAACCATCCAAAGCAGCTCAGTACAAACACAAACGACAAACACTGAATCAAACAGATATTAGGAAAGTGCACACAAACACCTGCAATCAATGATTTCTTCAATGAATTGTACACTGACTAAATACCACAGGTGAACTTGGAAATGGCACTGAACAAAATGGATCTTTCCACTTACTGAAGGCATTTATTGTGGGATTATACATGTGATGAAGCCCAGACATTTAAACGTAATTGACTCTTACGCCGCCCTTCAATTTGGAAGCTGGAAAATCATTTACCTGGATATTAGGGTGGCACTCATTCCCAAACAAAATTCAAATAAAAGGACTTGTATAAACAGGCTCAAAACCCAAAGGGAAAACATGTCAATAACCACTTCTACCTGAGTTGGTTTCACTGCCAGTGGATAACAGATGGATTCAACTCAAGCTAAATGGTAAGCTGCATACACAAATGTGGTCCGTCTTTCAAGATTTAACATATTAGGAATAAAAAAAAAAGGAAAAAAAGTGAGAAATGCTGCAACAAGAGAATCGACATTTAACTAAATTTGAAATAATCAAAATGAACTACTCTGCCTCGTCTCTGGAGAAAAGTAATTAGTCAATTAACACAAACAAAGGTAATCAAGTCAACTTTTATGAGAAGGCATTTCTCATAAAAGCACTTAAAATCTCAGAACTAAGGAGCCTAAGCAGATACCTGCTCTGGATTGCATTACCATCATTTATGACCATGTTATGTCATTTCACTCAATAATACGTTTAAGCTTGAGGACTGGCTTCTTTCTCTTTATAATTTTATAAAAATAGGAAACATCTCTTGGCAGCACGGTGGCATGGTGGTTCGCGCTGCACCTCACAGCTAGAAGGTCTGGGTTCAAATCCACCTTGGCCTGGGCCTTTCTGCATGGGTTTCCTCCCACAGTCCATAGACATGCAGTTACTGGGGTTAGGTCAATTGGGGACTGATTTTTGGTGACAAAAATCTGTTATATCACATCTTAAAGACCACATTATCCCAAAAGAGCACTTTGCTCTCAGAGTGCAGGTTTATTTGTGGTTAATAAGTTTCCAAAAGTAGAATGGGAGACAGAGCCTTCAGCTATCAAGAGACAGACACCCTGATGGGGAATATCCCATGATGTGCAGTGTTTTGTCTCCACACCTCTCTTTTCACTCCTCTATGCATTTGTCACTATTGTAAGCCATTCATTTTTGTCTACACACTCCTGAACTGTTTTGGTTCTGTTTGTTGTCATGGTGTTTGTGTTTTCCTGCGCTTTGTCTTCACCAGTTGATCATGCTGACAGTTCTACTGCCCCGAGCAAAGCCTGTAATCCTGGAGAAGCTACGGAAGAAACGGTGGGGTTTCAGAGCTGGAGCTGTTCCAGCGATCATCATGGAGACTGTGAGGTGTTTGGACAGTAATATGGACGAGCTTGGTGAGCTGACTGAACCCCGCAGGGAGCACTGTGAGTGGAGTTTGATGTGCGCCATGGAGTGTTACAGCGAGACCCTGACCACAGTGTGACTGTACCGGGATTCAGGATTTTTCAGGCAGACAGATATATTTATCTCAGAGGTAAAAAATAAAATAAAATATATAGAAGCACTGAATGAGTTGTGACTGAAAAGTCGTGTAATCATGCACGTTACTGCGAAGAAATCTGGCTTAAATAATAAACTCCTAGCTGTTGGAAGGTGTCCATTTCACTTGTCAATTGCAGCTGTCTGTTGCTGTCTGAATCCAGTTTGAATCAACACACAGTTTGTTTTCCTCCATCAGCTGATGCAGAGGTCATCCAAATGACAGAGGCTGTGTTGAATGGATGCTGATAATTAATGGATCCTGACCTTTGCACCACTTATTGGTCATGCAGCCGGACACGTTATTTAACATCTGACACACAGACAGATACAAAAAATTTTTTTATCAACACATACCACAATACCTGCATTAATTTTAGCTCCTTGTTGAATCATTTTTGATTTTTTTTGAGATCTTCACTTTTTTGTATCTTCTATTCAATTGGCTGCTGTGCCACAGATTTTGGGATAAAAGTATTTATCACATGAAAAACAAATATCTAATAATTATGTGAAGTTTGGTAAGTGTAGGCCACATGGCACTCAAATTATTGAGCAGACACTGCTTTTTTATTTTTAGTAACAATGACCTTGATCTTGACCCCAGTCACCCCACATACAATCCCAACCTTGCTTTGGTCATAAGCTATCTACCCATGAAGTTTGGTAAGTGTAAGCCGAATAGTTCTTGTGTTACTGAGCGGACGCTTCAATGAACACAGCCCGCCATGGGTGTTCCCATAATATGTCTCATCTTTCAACTGGTGTATAAAAAGCAGCTCTTCCTCCCCACCTACCAGTGAATACTAATACACCACTGACTCATCTGGGTTCTCTTTCTAAAGCCTGTATGAAGCACGAAGTACCTTGAGATGACTGCTATTTGGAAAAAGTGCTATATAAATAAAACTGAATTTAACCAAACAGATCTGAAACTCACATGGATGTGTGGCTGTTAAGGCTGATGTCCAGGTCATCCTCCAGTGCAAATACAGAGTGCCAAGTCAGCCACTTCAACAGCATATTGTTAAGACACTCCATCAGTCCACACTGCAGAGACACAAACACGAAACAGAGGAAAAGAACCAATTTTGCAGTACTTTAAACACTGAACAGATACAAAGTCTTTATTAGAGTGCTTTGAATACAAGCTAAACACTATTGCATTTCCTATTAACTTAATAGCAGAAGAGAAAGTCAACTCTGCTTGAGCCTGAGAAGAAAAAAAAAAGGCTACCTTGAAAAACAGCGAGGACGTGAAGAAAAGCTGCATGAGGGGCTCGAACAGAAGCCTTCTGATTTCTGAACAGGGGGAGACAAAAGGTCACTATTGTACCTGACATACAATTCAATGCACTACAGTTCCTAACATAAAGGACAAAATGACAGAGTTTGCTAAGATAAGGACATGACTGTGAATCTATTCAAGTGAACTACAAGGTCAGGGAGAAAACCAGGGTTATGTAAGTGTATGTTTGATAGACAAAAGGAAAGAAAATTGAGCTGTGAAGAAAAAGATGGTCATTGAAAGAAAAGGTCTGCAGAGGCAAAACTCACGGGAACTTGGGACAACTGGAATGTTGCTCAGCAGGCCAAGGATCTGTGGACGGAGTAGAGAGCCATCCCAAACATTCAGAAATTTATAGAGGAAAGCCTCTGAACTGGAAAACCCTTCCTGTTGGGGGGAAAAAAAAAAAAGTGAAAAAATGATGTGAAATCAATCTTTGGCTCCAGATTGGTACACAGCAGGTGTCAGGTAAGCACGTGGCTGCGGGTTAATGAGTACCAGAAATAATCAACAATGTCTGTGAGGTGTAGAAGTTGCTATCTGTGCTCGGTGCATAAGGCTCACCTGGAGAAAGTGCTGTGCAGACAGCAACTTGTTCAAAAACTGGAGAGCTTCTTCTGAAGTCTGGCTGGCTCCTCCGTCGCCACAGAATAAAAATTCTTTAAAACATACAGCAAAAAGGGTATTTACTGAGTGAAAATTTCAGAGCAGTACAAAGAGGACAGCAGGAGATTTCAGATGCACTGCATCTTCACAGAGACACATACCCTCATATGTCTTTAAACCCTTCTTTCAAAGAATCCCTTTAATATGGCAACTAAGTTAAGTGTGTAGGGGTTCAACTCAAGGTCAGCTCTGCTTTCGCTGTAACTTCTAGAAAGAACACGTCACAGCAGTTATATAGTTGTCCCCGTGTGTTCCTGACTTACCTTCGTGAAAAGCGTAGCCTAACCAGAAATTGAGGCGTAGGAGGGCAGACTCATCCTGCACACAGTCCAGGTACTGCAGTGCCAGACTGGAACCCAGCAGTGAGCCCATCTGAGCGGGCATCTGGTGGAAACACATAAAGGAAAAGTATGATTACAGTACTAAAATAACCAAATATCCATAAAGACAAACAGGTACACAGAGGGGGAACAAAAAATACAAAGATAAAGAAGCTGATCTCTGTGTGACTGATTGCATAAAACTATGTTCAAGTAAATCAAGAATAAGAATCAACAGATGCTGGTGTCCTTGTCACCGAGTTGGCCACTAATCTAATTCTGAGCCAGTTCCTCAGTATCTGGTAATCCCCAGAATGGCAGTACTGGGATATTTCATCCACCACACTGGATAGTTTATATAGTCTCTTATTGTGCCTGAACAGCTGTCTCTCAATATGGGGACTTTGTCAATTTAATACACGAATTAAAATGAGAGGACGACAGACTGTAAATGGACACAACTCAGCTCTTCAGTAATTATGGAGCAACTGTATCATTAAACTGAGAAAGCACCATTCTGCTTTTGACAACAAGAAAGCCGCCCGTGAAGGAAATAATCAATGATCCTTTGTCGATGCCTTTGCTGAATAGTTTTATGAGGGAAATTGGTTGCACTCATCTGTCTTTCCTAATACGTGGCAAAGCACCACTCTCCCCACTATAAACACATTTGGCACCATCGTCCTCCAAGCCTTATTGTCCACATTTGCTTTGTGGGCAGTGAAAGAGGTGAATTTATGTAGCATGACGCATAAAACCCTGCAATCCATTTAAAATGACTTCTATTGGTTTATCAGGTCACTGAATCTGCAGGACAAATAGACATTTATGGAGAGGTCTCTCTAAATGACCATTTGCGTTGCAACTTTGTCCAATGCATTACTCAGATACATCTCCACTAATATCTCTTGCTTTCATTACTCATAAAGGAGAAATAACATGCTGATGATATCTGTAAAAAATAAAATAAAAAAAGGAACAGCCTGTTTAAAGAACAAATGACAAGCACTCTGCTCATGAAGTCAGTTTGTGCTCTAATCTAATAAACAGACACAGGCCACTTATGCTGTGGTTTCTCGAGGACAAAGTTGTTAATAGTCAAGCACAAACTACTGACAAAAACAGAACAGTAACACAGCACCACCCTGTGGTCAAAAGGCTACATCACAATCTAAAAACAGGTACTACAGCCCCCCACCCCCTTATGGACAATTCATTTTTTTTCTGGGTTTGTGCCATTTTGCTTCAATAACACGTTTCTTTTCAGACTCCCAAATACACATTTAGATACATTTTACTTTCTCTACTGCATGTTTATGCAAAGTAGTCTACACTGGATGAGATAATACCTCATCTGAAAAAGTCAAAACATCTTGGAAAATTTGCTAATTACTCTATGTATGTAATCAAATGGTGAAACTTCAAGGTGATGTCCAAGTGAACATTTTTTTTTTTTTTTACTAACAAGTAATAACTGTATAAAATTTCATAAATACTTATATGCTGAGCCACAAATCTCCACTTCATCAGCACATCCAAACCATCCAATTTGATTGCTATGCTCTGAAAACTTTTTACAGAGGGTTTTTAATGAGTCACTCGGAGCCTGGCGTACAGAACATTTTATTCCTAAAAACATGAAAATGGAACTTTTGTGTCTTAAGGGGGTGATTAAAAGAGATCAGCAAAATCTCCTCTGTAAGAACCTCTGACTCTTGTACGCCAATAAAATAAAATTAGACATGAATTCTAAATCTGATTTAATCCAAGATTAAGATTTCTGTTCTGAAAGCTGCGCCAATTCACACACATATTTTAACAATGCCTAATTTGCATCTATAAACACACAATTTCTGAAAATCCCTCATACAAAAAAACAAGAACTCATTTGAGGAAGTTTCATAATGATATTTTTATTTTGTACTCTATCCACCTGTTATGAGTCCCTTTAAATGAACTTGTAAAAAAAAAAAAAAAAAGATTGTAAGGTAACTCCCCTGCTCTTGTGAACCTGCTGTGGTGGCTCAGCATGAGACGGGCTGCATGTTTACATATGCATTTCCTGTGTAACAGGTTGTTTAAGCCCAACAGCCACAGCCTAATGCCTGCCATCCCAGCATGGTGTAGTATAAGCCTTTTGTAACAGTGTAACAATAAAACTCTCTTTATATTCTCTCTTCTCTTGTTTCTGTGTTAGTAGTTTAGATCAGAGATTTGTCTTTGGCTTTACTATTAGTCCATCCTGGGACCACAGTGTTCATTTGACAGCTGTAATCACTGTTGGTATTTCTTGTGAGCTAGGGATAGGGGATTCTCAATTTCATGCTGCATCTGATTTCCTGGGGCATAACGTTAGCCATGTACACTAGCAGAAAGTTCCAACTAGCAGATTTTATATTCTGTTGCAGACATGGTTAACAGCTGATCTGTAAAATCTGAAGTAGATAAGAAAAAGCAACACAGAAGAATCCGGAGGCCTCCCCAGTGTCGGCACTTGACAGATGTATTAGTCTGAGATTCATCACAGGAGAAATTACCTCTATATGATGCATATTTTCCAGCAGCTGAGCAAAGGAGTGGAGCTCCACCAGAGGGACCACCTTTCTGCTGGAGGACTGCTGAGGCTGAGCCTCTTTGTTCACTGCAGGAATCAATGCGGGAAATTCCAGGTGGCAGTGTTTCTAAGAAAGAGCAGGGGAAAGAAAGCAAAGGTGTTAAAAGCACGATAAACAGCTTGAATACAAATTACTGTGTTGCAAGGCTGTCCTTATTTTGTTTGAGAAACAGCCCAAAACACAAAGATACCTGTTCTACTCCAAGCCAAATCTTCCTACTGACACAAAAAGTACAAACTGCGGTAATCCTCCAAATGAAAAGATAGGAAGGTACTGACAGGCAGCGGCAGCTGAGGTGTGGCAGGACTGCACGCAAACACAAAAAAAAAAGTTAAATAAAGATCCATACCCTTTTTCTTGGCTTGGTTTTATCCTTGTTCGTCAAGACCAGACTGATGCTGGAAGCACCTTGCAAACCATTCCTCTTCTGGACAGCACTCAGTGCTGATTTCCAGGGAGAAATGTGGTTCCTAAACCCACTCTGTCACAAAACAGGAAACAACCAAGTTGGTTTTCTTTTAAACAAAATGGGTCATCTTACAAGAGCAAGTACACTTTATATACAAACCTTCATCCGTGATGGAATGGAGATTGTCACCAGTTCAGGGCAGAACACTTTGTAAAGTGAGAGTAGGTGCAGGAGGAAAGGCTGCCTTCCCTGGGAAGAAAACAGTCAATATGAGCACATGTAATCAGTCCCATCTTTGCACTCAGCATCACATTTTTCTGTTTTTTTAAGGGCAACTGGAAGGGTAACTGTTTATGGGAAAATTGTGCAGTTGCATCTCTGTAATCAAGCACCAAAATTATTCTGACACTGAGTAAGGAAAGTGACATTTACTTGAACTGCAAGATGCTTACCAGTTTAGACTGTAGTTCCAGTAGTTTCCTGATTCTGAAGACTCGCACTACAGTGACAAAATGAGATGTTAATGATCTTCAGAGATGTGATGAGGAAAGGGTGAAATAAAGAAGTAAAGTAAGTGTGAACATATTTGGCTTACCGCTTTCCTTTCTGGTCAAAAGATACAGAAGATGGCAGACAAAAGGGCACTGGTAAAAGATGACAATATAATTCAATAATTCCCATCTTTTATTTTAGCGATAGACAATATGTCAAGTAATGTTAGAGGAGAACTGGGGCCTGTTTCCATACATACATACAGACAGACAGAAATCAGTTTATTGAAGCTTGTGTTAGTCATGTTTGGCTTGACACCATCATATTTGTCTAAACAGATTATTATTTAACTATGTAAAGATCACCAGCACACTTACCAGATTTTCATCTGTAACAAAGTTGAAGATGAAGCCATAAATAGCTCGTAGCTGGTCCTTTACATCAATCATATCGAATACAGTCAACACCCACTTTATGAAAAGAACCTACATGGAAGAGAAACAGCAAAATGTAACGTAATAGAGCTGCATGCAATGATGAAGGAGCCCAGCAGTTCAGCAGGGAACAACTGCCACAGCAACTTGGACTAACTATGTTAAAAAAAAAAAAAAAAGATCAACTGGTTCACCATCAAATATGATTGACTGTGACAGACAAAATCCATATAGCATCTGTTTGGTTGGTCTGAAAATAATCTGTTCCAATATTAAGAAAGATTGGACAAAATGTTTAACCTATGAAAAATGTTTCCAGAATTTAAAGAGCTAAACGAATCTTTTATAATATCCTTTTGTTTGAAGATGGTTAATGACACAACCTCTGTAAACACAGAAATGCAATTATTCCTTCAGTGTGACCCCAGAAATTCACTGGGCTTCAAATCACATCAGGAAAGATTCAGAAGCAGAGCACTGAGTCTGCACAGTCTCTTCTCATTCATATCCCTGTATTTGTTTTGTTTAGCTTCCTTGTTCTCAGAGCACTAACCCCCAGTACAGCTTAGTATAGTTTGCATAATAGTATAGTTTGTTAGTCTGTATTGTTAGGATAGTGTGCAGATTAAGGTGCTGGATGCCCCAATTTCCTTCGGGATCAATCAAGTATCTATCTATTTATTATTCTGAAAATTGACCAGCTGCTCCTGTGTCTCACATCCTCCACTTTTCAGCTGCTCTTTGCAATTCAAAAATAGACCCTGTGCCATTTTGAGTGAGACAGAGCTGAAAAGGTGCACTTGGTGGATTTGCAACCATTTTATTGAGTGGGCACAATTAGCTCCAGTGGCTGCATCGGAGCTCAACCGGAGCTGCAACACCACCGCACTCATGCATTCTCTAGACAATATTCTTCCAAGCAATAACTAATGAACAGAAAAGAATGAGAAGAATTTGGACAAATCAAATAAAGTTTTACTCTCCAACAAAATAAACCAAATGGCAGCCAAAAGGAAAATATGGTTTTAATCTTGAAGTGGTCTTCCGCTTACCTGAGTGCTGACGGGCATTTTCCCAACACTCAGCCAAACCACTGCTCGAACAACAGCCTCCTGTGGTACCACAGAGGCAGGAATCAGGCACTTGAGCACCCGGACACATGGAGCAGTCCCTGCACAGAAAATTCAAAATCTCTTAAAAGAAAGCAACTGTAAAGACAGATTGTAGAATGACATGCTATCCAAGACATTAACACACATTTTTGACATTGTCCGGGACATTTAGGGAATGAAACTCAATGTCACACTAATAGGAAATAATTCATTATGTTGTATAAACTATAGGATTAATGTATTACTATAAAGTTCTTTTCAATTAACCTTCACAAAAGCACAACTTTCAGTCAATTTTACATTGTGGAAACCCATAGTGGATCTGTCTTTCCTATATGTTCTCTGGTTCTACCAACAGTACAAAGACTGGCAGGCTTTGTGAAGTGTTGGCCTCAAATCAGCTGAGTGTGAAACGTAACTTTGACCAAAAGGCACACTTGCTGGGTCCTCAATATGTGACAGATTCTGACTCTCTACAACTCTGTTACACAAGCCCCTTCTTCCTGCTGGAAATTCCCTAATTTACAGATGATGCTAAGAGAAAGTCTTACCCATACGGAGGCTCATAGCAAACTCCAGCATAACAGAAACTGCTTCTGGGGGAAGTCCCTGAATATAGGCCACCTTCTCCACATGCACCAGGTTCCTCTCCAGCTCATCGTTCCCGTGAACAGGAGTCCCTGCTTCAACTACACATTAGAGCATGTACTTCTTTATAAAACACTTAAACTGATGTTTCCTATAAGAATTATAACAGACATATTTAATAAATATTGTAAAAGACAAAGTATTGAACAGCACCAGATTTCAGGCAAAAGAGAACCAGTTCAGTTATACCTCTCGTGGTTGATTTATTTGACTTGCGTAGTCTTAAAATGTACAATTTAATGTGCTCTATACCAGCTGTCTTCTTGACAAAGGAAAAAAAAAGGTAAACAAAGAAAAGAAAAACAGTTGATATTGGGTAATAGGATATGAGCTGACATAAACAGTTTGCTTGAACAAACTCGTTTTTCTACCAGAAATCCTGTTTATTACTAACTGGGGCATAAAACTGGATATTTTTACAGTTTAGCTGAGTGTAAAATCCATCATAAAATATTCATGCATTGGGTGGCTCCTCATTAATAATAACAAAAACAGACCACAGCGCTACCAACAGCTATTCAAATCATGGAAGTAATTTAGTAATTTAGACTTTTTGGTTACAAGGAGGTTTGTGATTATTTAAATATAATGTGGTTGCAGGGTAAAAATATTTGTTGGGCTATTTAAAGGTAGTATTTGTTTATTTGTTTATCTCCATTTCAGTCAATAATGGTCAAGCAGGTATAGCCAATCACACAGCACAATATGAGCACATGATTGGGCTAAGCCAATCAAGCATGAGAAAGAGGCTGCATATGAGCCTGAAATCCTCCAAGTTGTTTACTCTGCACTTCAGATAAACGCAGCCAAAGTGTATTAAACATGCAGAAATATGAATACTGATTTGCATACCTTCCCAGTCAAAAGTTTGGAAACACCAAAACTCTGAGTTATATTGCTAGCAGATAAACAAACAAATGAGTGAAAACATAACCTCTCTCCACCTATGGGTGGAAAAGGAAAAACAGATGGTGAAGATGTCTGCGTAAGTTCTCAGTCATCCAGGTCATGGTAGTCTCTGCAGCTTGAAAAAAGGTGACTGGAGTTCTTTAAGTCTCTTGAAAACGTTTCACCTCTCATCCAAAAGTCTTCTTCAGTTCTAGAATCAAAAGGTGGAGAGTCCCAGGTACTTAAGCCCTAGTGTGGGTTGTCCCCTGGAGGTGGTCGTTGACCCACAGTAGTGGGAACACTGCTCTAGAGCCCAGTAGCTGCGTGCTTT
Source organism: Archocentrus centrarchus (assembly GCF_007364275.1). Classification (NCBI taxonomy): domain Eukaryota; kingdom Metazoa; phylum Chordata; class Actinopteri; order Cichliformes; family Cichlidae; genus Archocentrus; species Archocentrus centrarchus. The sequence goes on along the minus strand of NC_044355.1, from coordinate 11,104,405 downwards.
ACACCACTGCATCTGAGGTGCATGGAGCTGCTCGGCCATGGAAAACCATTCCACGAAGTTCTCTGCGCACTGTCCTTGGGCTAATCTGAAGGCCACATGAAGTTTGGAGGTCTGTAGCAACTGACTCTGCAGAAAGCTGGTGACCTCTGCACACTATGCGCCTCGCTGGCCCCGCTCTGTGATTTTACGCGGCCTACCATTTCGTGGCTAAGTTACTGTTGTTCCGAATTGCTTCCACTTTGTTATAATACCACTAATAGCTGTCTGTGGAATATTTAGTAGTGAGGAAATTTCACGACTGGACTTGTTGCACAGGTGGCATCCTGTCACAGAACCACGCTGGAATTCACTGAGTTCCCAAGAGCAACCCATTCTTTCACAAATATTTGTAGTAGTGTGCATGCCTAGGTGCCTTGTTTTATACACTTGTGGCCATGTAAGTGATTGGCACACCTGAATTCAATGATTTGGATGGGTAAGTGAATAGTTTTGGAAATATAGTGCAGTTCTATATAGCATTATTATCACTTTGACCTTCAGATCAATCCATTGATCATTATATGGTACTTTCTATATGCTGACAATACACACCACACTTGTAAATCATTTCTTATGAGGCCTTTTGTCAATTTTTGACCAATAAATCATAAAGTTGACCTTGAAGACCTTGGTGAATGTATGCCAAATTTTAATGGATTGGTAACATGACCCACTCTACAAGAAGAAGAAGAAGAAGAAGAACTTTACAGCCCTACAAAGTTTTATCAGAATTCATTCAAAACCTTTTGAGCCATCAGGTTTACAGACAGAATGACACAAATGCTAACAAAAACATACGTTCATTGGCAGAGGTAATAATTAACTCTCTTATTCAGTGATAATCCCTTTTGTGATCAACTCTAAAGAATTATTAGACATATTAATTTCTGAGAAAAAAAGGGCAAGAAAGATCTGAAAGAGCAAAATCTGTGAACACAATTAGAGAAATATAAAGACCCTTAAAAATCACGTGAGCTGGTCCAAAATTATTATTATTAAATTATGAATTAATTAGAACAGTTATTTAGTCTTGTTGTCCTGGGGGGGCTTGTCACCATTAATGTTAAATTATGTACAAAAACCAAATCGAATCATGAGAAATCCATTTGTACTGGAAAGAACTGCAACCTCACACATTCCTTCTGGTTAAGAAATGCTACACAACTGCCTAACAAAGTTAAAAGGATATAATTAAGGTTGTGCTCAGTGAAAAATTATCTGCCCAAAAATGTTCTGTAATAAAGCATAATTTTTTTGCGTTAAAAGTTTTCTTTACCATTTAAAGGTGTTTGTGACTGTGGTAGGTCTATATCATTTGTCTGGTTTGTTGATTTAATACATTAGCCCTTTAACAGACTGGTGATTTGTCCAGGAAATTCCCTGCCTTTGCTCTGTCACAGTTGGGATAGGCTCCAGCTGTGACTTATCTACTGAATTAGATAAGTTGAGAATGGATGGACAGCTGGTTGACCTTTTCTTTATAACACATTAAATCAATCTATATTTCCAATCAAACTATAAAAATAATAGCCCTGTGATACACTGGCCACTCGCTCACTGTCAGCTGAAATAGGCTCTAGCCCACAAGTGATACTGAAAAGGGCAAGTGGTTAAGGAAATGACTGGATGGGATGGATAGTAAGTGTGCCTATTTTTCCATGTCAACTAAACCTCTCAGTTCATGTATAGAATTTTCTCCCATAACTTAATGATGAATCCTTGTCACTTTCACTTAAAAATCCTAAAGCTGTACACCAAATGCTCCTTTCATATATGTTAATATAAAATATTTAAAGCACTTTCAAATGTACAGCAATTCAGTACATCATAACCCACTGTGATCTCAGTAATAAACCCTAAGTAGAACGAGCACCTTTTGGCAACCTCTACAAAACTGAACTGCAAGTTTCATAAAAGTGGAATATATTCCAGAGTTGTATTGGATTAGATTACACAAGTGTACTTAATAAAGAGCTCGATGAGTGTATCACATATAAACTTCAATGATACCTCAGCAATATCAGTCAAATAACTTCTAAATACGACACGGAATCAAACACGATTAAGGGAAATTGGTCAGAGGGTTTTTCAAAATAAAAGATTCTTCGTTTGAGTGGATAATTTTATTACTACAAAACATTCAGTAACAATCTGTCCTTTGGGTTTTTGGGGTACGATTAATTTGTGAGCCTCACAAAGATTAGGACCAACTTTAAAACTGCCTAGAGTAGAGCTTTGAGATTGTGCGAGGTCCCATTAACGTATTAGAGGTTTAGTGTTGTATTGATGTTTAGGTGAGCTGGCATGGGCTGACCCCTTTGAACACAACGCAAAGCCTGCTACTTAACATCCAAAGACACGGATATTTTGGCTACCCCGGGGTCCCAATGCTAATACACGGGAGGTATAACCTAGCTAGCTGCGTTACACACGCCGCATTAAACATAAAAGTAACAAAAGCATATACATCCTTCCTGGCCTCGGCGAGTTTTCACCATTTGTTTTATGTTGAGCCCTAGATAGCTGGTAGCAGCAACGCCACAATCTGCTTTTGAGCAGAGGAGGTTTATATTAGACCTACCGTCAGAGAAGTACTTCAGGGCTAAAACAAATGGGTCCTCCGCCTCATTCTTCCTCCTCTCCTTCTCGGCAACTCTCAGACTTCTATTACCGCTCCGACTGGACACAGATTGGTCGCTTGCAGACGATCGGTCTGAATCCGACAGGTTTTGTGTCGCTGCCATCTCTACATTGCCAAAACTTAAAAACACGGTACTCCCCTTGGTCTTCGGCCATTCAAACAAAACTCAAATCATCCGCGCGACCGTTTGCTCTGCGCTTGCGCAGTATGGTCTTTCCGCTCCGTTGCTTTGCGGGAGGTGTAGTCCTTGCATCTTCCGCAGTCAGTTACTGTCTGTGCTGATCACCGGTGCAGATTTAGTGTTTCATCTTAAAATTTGTAATAAAGTGTTGAGTAGTAACAATTGCTTTCATCTGTCAAAACCCGCTTTCGTCAAAACCAAACTTTCTGGACCGCATTTTGAGGATGCAAAAATAATTTTGTGTGTTTAGCCTAACTGTACGCCTAACAAGCCAATACTATACAATACACCAATACACCGTGTTAAATCCATAATACATTTTTAAAGCACCTTTTCTGTGAAAATGCAATATATAAATGTATTCACACCTGGGGTGGCTGTGGTTCAGGTGGTAGAACATGTCACCTACCAACTGGTAGGTGTGTGTGTGTGTGTGTGTGTGTGTGTGTGTGTGTGTGTGTGTGTGTGTGTGTGTGTGTGTGTGTGTGTGTGTGTGTGTGTGTGTGTGCGTGTTACATAAAAGCTTAGGCATGGATAAAAGTGCTGTATGAATGTGTGTGTGGATGAATGAGACTTTGAGTCCTCAAATTGCATAGAAGATGCTATATACCAGTGCCTTTCCATTTTATTTACCTAAGAACTACAAATGACACATTTCAGATAATGAACTTAAGGAGGGCTTGGAATCCTTTATATCAGCCTAGTAAATATCTGATAATTCGGCTATATGAGTCTCTTTATTTACTTTGGTGCTCACGGTGAAAAATGTCACTTGACCGCTGAAGTTACATTTTCTCAGCACATATCTCAACAGACACGCTTCACTTTTACTGTACAAATGCTTTGTTCATAATTAAATGCCACCTCTTATGAGTCTTCTAACATATACATGCTTGATTTTCTGCCCAAGTGTAGTCTATACAGACAGATGAGCTGTCTTACCCTGCCTCTAGTCTTAGGGTGAGAGGCAGGGCATGCCCTGGAAACCAAACTATCACAGGGCTACCACAGAGACAGACAACCATTCCTGCTCAAATTCATACCTACAGCCAATTTATATCTTTGAATTGTGGGAGGAAGCCAGAGTATCCAGGGAGAACATGCAAACTCCACAAGAAAGGCCCCAGACTGGAACTGAGTCCAGGACCTTCTTGTCCAGGCCAGAAATCTCAGCTGCAGCTCAGAACTAAATTACTTGTTTGTTTTTGTGTGGATAAAGCTGTTCTGCAAACATCAGTGATAATTAGTCCTGTAGGGAATACAAAATACACAATTTTACAGGTTGCCTAACTTTGATGATGATGATGATGATGATGATGATGACGATACTTTATTGATCCCACAATGGGGAAATTACAGTTAACAGTTTCAACCAAACTATAACGACTATCCCATACCTCTTTCAAGCTGAGCCGGAGGAGAAGTGACATAAGACAAAGAACCATGAGCGTCAGTGTGTACAGTGGGCCTGTTTGATTCCTGTCCATGTGAGGGGTGGTTTTTTGCTTTGTCAGACACACAGCTTTGAGTTCAGGCCATCAGGAATCATCTTACGAGAACATTCACACAAATAAATCAAAATAACTCATTTCCTCCCAACATATTTCATACTGTAAAAAAAAATTGCTTAATGCCACCCTGAGTTAAGCAGTATTTTATAACATCAACGTCTAATGCACAGAATAAAATGACCAACAATTGCCTTACAGAGCTGTGGCAAGCAGTACTTTTCTGAGTTGTTTGTAGCTTATGTGCTAATATGAAGGAATTACTTTGACAGGGACTGGCTGAAGTTATATAACAAGGCTACAACACAGGGAAAAAAAATAACATCATCCTGTGATTCATCTTTAGGGTATTTTTAGGTAACTTTAGTGGAATGATGGAATGAAATGCATGACTGCTAATAAAACAATGTCTAGTCAGGATCAGCTCCAATTCTTTATTTTAAGTATACCATTTACAGAAATATTTTGAGTCTCAAAACTGACAGCCTTTTCAACTGCAGTAAGAATGCTTTTCATATCTTTAGAGAAGAAAAACCAAACCCGTGATTAGAATTTGAGATTTCCAAGAGTGAATTACAAATGGTAAAACTGAGCTTCAACACGAAAAGACCTTTCTGATTTAGTTATGTTCTGCAGTACAAGCCAGCAGCCGACGTTTGAGGCAGCGACTGCTGTCATTCCCAGCTAAACAACTTCAGTGCAATAACTGAACTGAAAGGATGATATTTAGCTTGTTTTACTTGGAGAAGATTTCATGCGTACTTCTGCAAAAGTCTACTGAGATGAAAAATAAAAGAGGATTCATAAGGTTTTTTTTTTTGTGTGTGTGTGTTTGTTTTTTCTGAAGTAGTCTTCTGGTAACACTGCATCAACATTAGATGTGAATATGTAAGACTAATTAAAAAGTACAATTAGCCCCAAATTCCCTCATCAGTGCTTATTTCATTTTAAATACTGTAATCTTGACCAAATTAAACATGCTTTAAATTCATTATTCATTAACTTTCCTACCTACAGTATAAAAACAAATTAGAAAAACAAGCTACAAAGATTCTTTCATGAAAAACAGCATTCTCAAATCAACTTAAAACATAAAGGAAATCCATAGTTAAGTAAAACATTGAACACAGTTTAGGACTGAAATAAATAGGGAAACTGGATGGATGTGTGTGACAATGAGCGGAGCTCATCAGTTTCCAAAGGTACGATTGTCCATGGTTATGTAGAGGACGGATGGGTCAGGAGTTCTGAGTTTCACAGTAAGAGTGCAGAGGACTAGGTGAGAGTCATCAGTCAACCAGGTGGATGGGACAGAGGATATGTGTGTGTGTGTATTATTACTAGTAGTGACTGTTTCCTTCAAAATTTGAATGACTACAATCCATAGAGGCGCACCAGGTTCCCTTTGCTGTGGGTCAGACCAAAGTGAAACAAGATCTTAAGACTGCTTGACCTTGTTCTTTTCCTGATCGTTGATGTGCTGTTCCTCTCTGCTGTCGTCTCTCTCCGGCCGGTCATCACTCTGGCGGGCAATGAGCAATCGGCAGGTGAGCAGAATACCAAAGACTAGAGCGTGGGCGTACCGTTTCAAGGGGTCTCCTACTAGCTGGTGAAAGAACAGCACAGCCAGCATAACAAGCAGCAGCAAGAAGTTGGCCACATCCTTCGGCCGGCCCGGCACGAGGGTGAGCACCACGCCACAGCCCACCTCCAGAGAGCCAATGATCTTACGTAGCAGGACTGAGCTGATCCCGATCTTCTTCAGACCTGGCAATGCTTTGGCATAGCTCTTGTATGCTCTTTTCTAGAAGAAGAAAAACAAATCTTCATGAATATCTATTGTATTAACTGTGGTCTACAAACTGCTAAGGACGTCTTTTAGTGAGGCTATTTCAAGACCAGGTGGAGTTACCACACTCAAGTCAGCAGGTGCAACATCGAAATTACAGTTTATCATCACTGTGGCCGCACAAAGACTCTCCAGCGTATTGCTCACTGCTAAAAAAACAAACAAACAAAAAAAAACAAAAACAAAACTGTAAACTCATGCAATTATGATAAGTCAGTTAGCTTATTCGTTTGGATATGCAGTAATTAAACCAACTGGCATACCATCGATAGTCTTGAACAGGATATTTCAACATCAGCACCCGTAGGTGCATCTCACAGAAATTGCTCGAATGCGTCGCCATTGCTCTCCAGCTGCTAAATTGCTTTTTTTTTTTTCTTTTAATGCTTGTTAACTACAACACACTAAATAGGCTATAAAAAGCAATCCGTCGCTTCCAAATCTGTTAATTATCCCGCATGTATGTTTGCATCTTTAAGCTGAATTACAGCATGTTTTAAGGGAGAAGAAAGTGCTTTCATTCATTCATTATTCATCCCTATTCAGCAAAAGGCAGACAAATTTTAGACTATTTTATGTATGCTATCTGTTTAAATGATTTTACTTGTATTAACACTAGAATGATTCGATGTCTATCTTAAAACATAGGGGCTTAGCATGTGTGCTAAAAGTGTTATTGCAGGCAATAAAGCAGCTCTAAACATTTATATAACCGCACAGGACTCTCCACTGGGAAAATAACGCAGCACAAAGGCACATTTAAAGAGCAAGCCAGCACTGAAAGTATTCATTTTCCGTATCTTTTACTATTTAGGTCAGCTTCACCACGCATTATTCGAGTCTGTAGCCAACGCAGAACAATGGCCTTTACCCCCACACTTGATGCGGACACTTCATGGGTAAGACTCAATGCTACTCACCATTTCGTCGTATGCATCTTTGCTTAGTCTCGGGGTGAGCTTAATGGTCCCCATAAACACGAAAAATAAACCCAGAGCAAAAGAAAGGGCCACAATGGTTACTGTCCTTGGTGAGGCCATCTTTCGTTACCGTGCGTGCGGACAGGTGCTTCCCGCTGAAATGAATGAAAGCCGGACCGTTTGCCGGTGAAGATGCGCGAGGGGGATGGGCTTCTGGATCAACCACAAAAATGGCGACTAGTTCCCAGCCTGCTCCGCATCCAGCAGCAGGGAGAGAGCCGTGGGAGGACCGCTCTTAGCCCGGACAACTTTACTCTTTAGTTCAAGAGTAAAGATTAAAGGGAAGGGCGACACTCCCGTAGTGCTGAATTATGTTAGACTCCATGAATTTGGTAGATATGGAAGATTGTTTATACAATTTGCCGAGATTAAAAAGTCCAGGGGTCAAGCTGTTAAAAAAAGGTTTGCATACACTCATCATGGGCTTGACTGTCATGGTAATTTGGGGCTTTTAATTATTTCCTTGAACTGTTTCTTTGATTTTACTCGTGTTTCAATGACTTTGAAGAACAATAACTGAGTGCGCAAGTGAATTTATTTTTGATTTTATCTAATCCGCATAGGGTCAAAAGTGTACACACAGGCTCAAATATATACATACACCCCCACTAATATTTGCTTAATTGTCCCTTAACAAGCTGAACTTCAACCAAACGCTTTTGGTAGCCATCAGTAAGCTGCTGGTGTAATTCTGGTTGGATATTTGACCACCCTTCTTGGCAGAATACGCTCTTCTCACACTTCCGGGTTCGGAATGCGGAAATAAAAAATAGCAGGGTAGACAGTACGGCTAATGTGCAAAATGGAACAGCACAGTAAATGTTATTGTAGTGTGCCTTTTTGCTCAAATAGCAAAAGAAAACAGCCACAGTTGAGTTTTCATGACTTCCCAAAAGATAAACATGTGCGAGTTAAATGGATAACGGCTATTAGAAGAGAAGAAAGTGCGAAGTTTACCATCCAGCGTGGCAGTACGTATGTGTGCAGCCAGCACTTTAGGCCCGAGGAGCTTTATGTAAGACCGGGAGGGAGCCGAGTTAGACTGATGAAGGGGTCCGTGCCATCACGATTTGTGTGGAATAATTTTGGGAGTCGGAGGGAAACTCGTCAGACACCAGACGAGAGAGCAAGTACTCGTCCTGGTTCCGACATTGAAGCCGCCGTGGGAGAGAGAGACGCGCAGGAAATCGAAGCGATGCGATGGGAACCTGCTGCTAATGTTATGGAGCACGATTACTCGCGTCCCCCAGCTCCTGGTGAGTAAAGTTACAATTCATATAAAAATATACATGATAAAAAAGTGTGGACAAATAATGTAACACTTATAAACAGCCTGGAATTAAATGTCCGGGGTACATTCTGAAGATACAACACATACCTGAATAACCGTATAAACAGTCTAGTTGTATATAGTTTAAAACACACATTGAAATATGATGTCAAATATGTGTCTTGACTTCAAATTTGCGCAGTGAAAAGTACTAGCTTTTTCAGAGTTAGAATGAAATTAATGTCATGTACAGAATTTATGTCTTTTTTCTTAAGTGTAGATTAATTAACTAATGTCTTCCTTCTGTCACAGGTATTGTGGATGCTGCAGCTGCAAGGATAAAGGAGCTGGAGCAAATAGTGATGGAGCTGGAGAACCAAATAAAGCAGCTGACATTCCTCACAGACCAACCTAAGCTGAGTCGTTTTTGCTTAACTGATGAGGAATTCCACTTCTTCACACGATTCACCACTGAGGAAATATTTAAGTTGTTCTGGGAGTCTGTTGAACCATCAGCTTCTAGGATTATTTACTGGACCAGAGCGCAGAGGGAAGCTTATGAAACACCCACACCTCATCACGAGCTGCTACTCATTGATGAGTGTTTCCTGTTTCTTTGCCGCATTGCTGCTGGACTCAAGGAACAAGCTTTGGCGTCAATGTTCAAGGTCAGTTTGTCAACTGTTGGCCGCATCATCATAACCTGGACCAGTTACTTTTACCTTGTTTTGGGCTCTCAACCTTCATGGATGAGTCGAAAGCAGGTGCAAGCTACTATGTCTGAAAAATTTCGCCAGTACTACCCAGAGGTTCGTGTGCTCATTGACTGCGCAGAGGTCCGCTGTGAGACGGCAACATCACTCACCCAGCAGTCTGAAAGTTTCTCAAATTATAAAAATCACACAGCTTTCAAAGGACTGATTGGGGTTGCTCCCTGTGGTGTCATCACATTTGTTTCACAGCTTTACACCGGATCCATCTCCGATCAGGAGATAATTCGGAGGCCTAACTTCTCCCACCTGCTGCAACCAGGAGATGGAGTGATGGCTGATAAGGGTTTTCAGATTGAAAAGATTTTAGCAGAAGTAGGAGCCACCCTGATCATCCCCCCTTTCAAGAAGTCTGCTCAATTCAGCAAGGAAGATGCAGAGAAGACACAAGCAATAGCTCGTCTAAGAGTGCTGGTGGAAAGGGCAATCCGCAGAGTGAAAGAGTACCACATCTGGCATGGGGTTGTTCCGCTTTCCCTCACAGGCTCCCTCAACCAACTTTGGACCATCTGTTGCTTGATGTCAAACTACCAGGGTCCCCTGGACATCAAGGAGGGTAGACCTGTTTGAATCATTTTTAGAAGTTCTCTGTTCAGATACATGAATTTGAATCATCTCTGGGCCAAAATCTGCTTAAAACACTCGATCTAACTTTTATCTAGCTTTTAGCTATGATATTGCACAGGAGAGAAATTTTTGCAGGAAAAGGAGTGGAAGAGGAGGTGGTGGTGGTCAGTTAGCCTTTGATTTGAGGGCCCTGTAGCGCCTACCAGAGGATAATAGGACAAAATGGTGAGAGCCAGGATGTGATGGCCCTTTAAAATATTTTTGGCTTTGCTGAGGCAGAGGGGGATGAACAAGTCTTGTAGGGAGGGCAGAGAGCAGCCAACGATCTTTTGAGCTGTGTTGATGAGCAGCTGAAGCCTCCCCCTCTCTGCTTCAGTGCAGCTCCACTACCACACTGTGATACAATATGTCAGCCCACTCTCTATGGTGGCACAGTAAAAGGTCACCAGCAGCTTTTGACCCACTTGTTCTTTCCGAGCACTCTCGGGAAGTGAAGTTGCTGCTGTGCCTTTTTGGTGACCGCTGAGGTGTTTGCAGTCCAGGATAGGCCAACATAGGTCCACACAGTCACCACTGAGATAGAGGGGGATCGGGTCCGAGCTATTCTTCCTGAAGTCAAAGATGATTTCCTTTGTTTTCCTGGTGTTCAGTATCAGTTTGTTTGTTGAACTCCAAGCTGACCTCTGAGGTCAGTCCAACTACTATGGTATTATGTATTTGCAATCAGCAAATACATCTAGAAGCAGGGGCAAATGACTGCATGGGTAAAGGGGGCACATGTAGTAGTGGTATGGTTGTAAACTTGTTTGAATGTCAGCTTTCAGTCAGTGAACGAGGAGAAATCATTGACAGTGTGTCAGTGAAAGCTGCACTCAGCGGTCAGCAAAGCTTAAACTGTGAGCAGCTGTGAAAGTGCTGCAGTCCTGCCTCCTGTGAAGGACATGGCTGCTAATGCAAATTCAAGTTTTCACACATCATATTTGTACATGTTAAAGAAATGAGACGTAACATGTTAACAGAGTTCTTTCACTGGGTTAGTGGATTTTGCAACTGTTTCCTTCTGGGTTAATTTGGCAATTTTTCTTTTGTCTGTACAGCTGTAGAAATGGCATTTTTGTACACTTTAAGTCCTGAATTACAATTAAATGAAAAATAAAGCATATAATACTAATGTAATAAGTGAAGTCGGCCATATTGCCGCAAGAGCTTTTCAGCCTTTTCTATCCTATTTGACTGTGCCCTAACTCTCGCCCTATGACAGCTGGGATAGGCTCCAGCCCCACCATGATCCGGAAAAGGATACATGGATGGATGGGTGGATGGCTTTATTACATATTTTTTCTTTCAGTAGTCATCCTGTGACACTTTACAGGACAGCACCTTCACCATTGAAATATATCATTTTTGACACCACAAGCTTCGTCATAACTGATGATCAGGATCACAGAACAAATCACATAATTACATTATAATTAATTAATTATAATTAATAATTACAATCATCTTTTGTTTTGTCATTGCTGAAGTCTTTTGTAGTACAGTTGATATGGAGGAAACTCAAATCTTTCTGCCAAATCCAGAAACAGCAGCAGTGAGTCTCAAATCTGTTAGACAATCTGGTAAACAGTTTCTCCAGATGGAGAAAAGGAGGGGGGGGAATGCATGAATAATTATTAAATGACAACTGAAAGTAAAGATTCAGATTAAATTACATTTAAACTCTTCACCCACCTTATCTTCACATTAGTCAACCTGATGTACATGAAAACAGGAGGATCATGGAGCCTCTGCCCAATGTGAGCAGATTAAATTGTTGCTGCTGCTATTATGTGAAGACATAAGACAGTCCATGCAAATGTACTGACAGACGTTTATTATATGATAAACACGGTTGTAATATACAAGCGATCGGTTCAACAATATGCAGTACTTTCCCCAGTGCACTGTGTTTAATGTTTAAACAATAAAAAGAAACATTTTAAAAATCCTGTTTTCCTTACATTCAAAATTGCAAAAGTTTATATAAACAAAATCCTCTTTAACATTTTGGCCATTCACACAAGTTTTGATTTAACACATATTTTTAGAATTTGATATTATCCATAGACAAATATTCAGACCTGCCCTTCACTACTCTTCGGAATCTGCCACTTCACTCCAAAGGTTCAGGGATCAGGTTGAAAGCCTACAATATGGGAAGTGATACAGGAGTAGCGTGTGTGTGTGTGTGTGTGTGTGTGTGAAGGAATGCAGTGTGTTGTATACTGCTGCTGTGGACCCACATCCTCACACTCAGGGGGCAGGACACAAGCAGGACTCACTCTCACTGTCCCTGATCCTGACGTTCTTTCAGAGCTAGTATTGCTTTCCGGTAAAGATCTGTCAGGAGACAGGTTCAACTTATGACATTGAAGCTGTGATTTCATGATGTCAGAGTCCAAAGTGTTGTTACTGTATTTGATTGGTGGATGGAAGAAGTGGATGAGGCTCACCAAAGGTTGCAGAGAGGTCAGCGGGCTGAGAATAAGCTGCAGGCATCTCCTCTGTGTTGATCTTGTTTTTTCTTTTTACTTTCACGGCTCTCTTCTTCTTCCTCTTTTCTCCTTTAACTAGACGTAAAACCAAAAAAATATATTATTAGAGTTTCGATTCTTAAACAGCTAACCACAGAAAGAAAATGTCATTCAGTAACAGCTGGTGACAACCTTTCAGTGGCTTCTCGTCGTTCTCGGGTGACTCTGGCACATCCAGTGTCTCTTCTTTCACCTTTGTTTTGCGTTTAAGTTTGCCTTTTTTTGGAGGGATCAGGGCACTGCTGGCTTTGTCTCTGTGGCCGGAGTTTTCTTGCTCTCCTTCATTGCCATCACCGTCCTCTTCCTCTTCTTGTTCATTGTCTGGCTCTTCATCTTTTTCATCTTCCTTCACCTTAACCGGCTTCTTCTTCTTCGGCGTTTTAAGCTTCTTTTTCAGTGAAGTGTCCTGGAAATAGGTTTAATTTATAGTGACGCTACTAAACTATTCATGCATGTTGACATTTAGACTGATTGAGGGTCAGTAGAATTGCCAGATTAATCAGTAATCAAAATAATCATTAGCTGCCCTATTGAGGTGACTTTTTAAAAAAGAACATTTAATCTAACAGATAAAATCACAGTAGAAGACAGATAGTATACAACCCAATACAGCAGATCTGCTACAACAACAAATTTAGGACTACAAAGTTATGTTTTTGCTGACACACTCAGGGATGTGTGACTATTTACTGTGCATTCATTGGTTTACATTAAATTTAAATGTGGTTCTTACAAGCTTATCATTATTCTACGAAAAATTTGAGCTGTTGATCACATTAGATTTTATATTTGCAAGATATTTTTCTGACCTTTTGCAGCATGTTCCGAATAGGTTGCAGCTTTCCTTCGCTCTTGGGCTTTTTTTCCTTGTCTTTGGGCCGATGAACCTTGCGAAGGTCTGACTTGCTGGATCTTATTCTGAGGTGACAACAAATTCATTTGAAAAGGTTGATGCTATTATGTGCAATTTCTGGGCTACGGAGGCCTCTCTTACCGTTCAACCTTGGTTTTTCTTTGCACTTTTCCATTCTTCTCCCTCTCTCTTGGCTCCAGAGGCCTTTTGCTGTCCTGAGCTACTCGAGCACACAGCTCTGGATAATCCAGACAAACAGCTCGCAGCAACCAGCGAAGACCTCGCAGAGTCTTTCTGTCTGACCAGCGTCGCAGGTCCATTAAGGCTGAACAAGGCTCCTGAGTGGAAACAAACAAACAAAAAGTTCTGATTCTTTGCACATTTAAGGTGTCCCCCTGCAATTCTGTGCTGCAGTTTTCTCCATATTTTATTATAGGAGATTTATGTCTGATTAGATGATGGATTTTGAAGTAATACTTACAATATGGCACAGAGAGCGGCTCTGGTTGACCAGCTTCTCTAAACACAAAATCTCAATCAATTCACTACCCAGCAAAGCGTTCATTTTATCCTGTTTGTTGGCCAACCTGAAAGCAGATGAGAAGTGTCACAATTTGTTCTATATTTTAATGAATGAGCCACCAGAGGGCACTGTTTGCATACAATTTATAGCTAGATAAAAGAAGAGTGTAATTACACTAGTAGGGGCTTTCCTGCTACCCTTGGCTGTTTCAGCAGGTCTGAAAGAACCTCCCTGGCCTCCTTTATCCTTTGCCTGTCATTGGAGTCCACCACAAAGATGATGCCATGAGCCTCTCCATAGAGCTCCCTCCAGGCTCCACGCGACTCTGCGGATCCTCCAACATCAAAGAGTGTGACCAGGTAGTTCTCCACTCTCAGCTCATATCTAATGCAGCCATGGGTGGGTCCTGATTCGACACCATTGGGGACTGAAGCAGGAAAATACAGGTGGGTACTTGCTGCATTTCTGCAGTAAACACTTAAGGTGAACGTGAGGTAAAGTCACGTGCACATTACCTCTTAACATGCCTCTGATGGAGGATGTTTTTCCTGCTTTGTCAAGACCAACCACAAGAATGGTCACTTTCCTGCGGACAAGTACATTATCATATTTGAGCAGAAGTGGTACTCTTTAGCTTTAGTTGATATCTGTGGATTTTAGCAATAATCAGTGAGCTAATACGAAAAGAATGTCTAAAATTATCTCCTTGAGTATTTTAATTTTAGTAAGTTAGGCAGGAAAATTGGGGTTTGAAACAGGAAATGTAATATTTATACCTGATTGGTTCCTGTATTTTGGAGACCCAGGTGCAGCAGTTGCTCATCAGGTTGAACATGTTTACTTGAGGTGAGCAAGGTGTGCACAGTGGCCACCATCTTCTTTGAAACTGGTACCTGCAGACAGATGGTAAATCTCAGTGTGACTCACACACACACACACACACACACACACAGATAAGGCCTGTAGGTTGAGTCACTGGGGAACGTGGCCAGATCCATCGCAGAGATGCTTTGTGTCCGTCTCCTGTAGGCTTAGGAGACATTTACAGATGGTCACTCCCGACAATGCATTCAGTGCCAAGGGTTATCCTGGGTGCAGCTTCCGGGCCAGTGGCAGCTCTCAGTAACATTTTCTATGGCTCTCCATGAGAAGGGAAGAATGTGCTACTTTAAACAGTTGGTGTCAATGTATGATAGCAGCAGAGTGAGCATTTGTCTTTAATATAAAGTCTTCTGTCCACTGAAGCAGATAAATGTTCCTAACTTTGGTGTTAAGAGATATAACAGCCTCCTCACTGATAGGTTTAAAAAAAACAAACTGTAAACCAAATTATTATTAAAAACATGAAACACCAAGCTCTGCACACCAATTACACCAGTTTTTATGATGCAGTTTTCCTGTGGCTCTCTCATCTGGCCTCTCAGGTATCAGCATTTTGAGAAGCCCTGCTCTGCATCAGCACCACAGAAAATCAGCCGTAATAGCCAATGTCATTTTTAGAGCTTCTTTTCTTTCTGGTACCCACAATCTGTCAGACCCATGGTGAGTACTGTATTTCTCTGTAGTCAGATATTTTTTTAACAGCTTATCTACCTCCTGAACAGGTCATTATCAGCTAATATTGCCTCATATTTCTCAGCAACCTGTCTTGATGTTGTCTTTTATGACACTGAATGTGTAAAAAATCTCTCTTACAGGCGATGGGACATATGAGCAGTCAGCCTGAAACTTCCCAGTGCACACACAGCAGGTGCATCTGAGGTAGCCCGTATGCTTTAAAAAAACCAAGAGAGACACTGGCAGATCGTCCACTGCTTTGTCAAGTGCATCTGTTCTGGCTCCGTAAGCTGCTAAAGCCAGTTTAGAATGGCCTCCTTTTACCGTGTTGTTAACAAGCTGCCCCATATTTGTACTGTCTGTATAAGAGGCCATCCCTGTTTCTGCTATGGGGTAAGTTTAGGAAGAGGGGTTTTCATATGAGTCATAAATCTCAGTGTTTCAGACATTTAAAACAAGTTATGAGTAGTATTAAAACAAAATCCACAAAACTGTATTTTCAAATTGTGTGCAGTAAAAACATTTCAAAGTAAATATTTATGCCTCACACCCATGTGGAGTGCTAAAAATTAACATTAAATGGATACTAAGTTTGTAAAATATAAAACATCAATTAATTTTTATTATTTTATGAATTTTGTGGGAGTTTTTTTGACAGATACCGTAATTATTTACTGTTTTTGCTTTGGCTGAACTATACTTTGTACAGTTTGTACAGTCAGCATATGTATATTCATTTTTAGCAAAAAGAAAAGGTGTAAAAAAGAGAAACTGGACTATTAAAAATGAAAAATAAACAGTTTTCCATTCAAGTCAATAAAAATCCCAATTATCAGAAAAAAGTTGTGAAAAACCCTTTCATGTAAACTTTAAACCTACAATAAACCAACAGTTAATCGATTTGAAATCACCATTAAAAGAAGACAACAATTTTTATTATAATTTCTTTAACATGTGAGAAAAACTGCCCTGAAAAACATGCCAGTCTGGATTCGCACATTCACCAAACATGTCACATGGCTGCTAAAATGCAGTGACTCTATAGCCCACAACAAATCATTTTAAATTCAGCAGGTGCCACTACATGTAAAAGGTGCAAAATTTAAAGGTTTAACAATCTACTCAAGGAATACTCACAGAAGTATGTCTATGTCCATGCATTTGTTTGGGTGCTCGTCTTTACTAACATCTTGTATCCATCAGCTACATAACTAATCAGGCTCACACTAAGCCTTTGGTCACCCCATGTGGGAGGTACAACCTGGAAAATGTTGTATCGGCAACTCGACCAATCCTAGAGGTCTCTGAGCCAACTTCTGATCCCATTGGATGGCGTGGTCCTTCTTAAACTTGACCAAATGAAGGTGCCTATATCCGTTCCGGAAAACTAAATGTGTCGAGTGGTGTGATCTGTGGCGTGCTTTGATCTCCTTTTCTTGGTGAAGTCAGAAAGTGGTAGCAGAAACAGATTTAAACTGCACAATTTTAGTCTCTCGGGGAGATAATGACCCCATAATGGCCATTTAGTGTCACACTGCAACGTACTTACTGAGCTTACAATTAAAATAGAAAGATTACAACCACCTCCTTGTGTCTTGAAAGCAGATCAGACCCATCGGTGCATGGATAGGGGATGCCTACTGGGGGGGAGGCTGCTGCCATCGGGGATGCTAGTGCACTGGGGGAGGGTGTGTAAATATTCGCCCCTTTTAAAGTGATTCATCTAATACAACAGATGTCCTGCCAGTTGGTGGTAGTAATCTCACATTTTGTGAAATGGATATCACTTCAGTGCAGTGAATGTGTCTCAAGTGATTGTAGTATAAAGGCACCAGTGTCTGGAAGGTCCAGCCACCGATTAATCATTATTTCTGCCTACAATTACGCCATGAAGCAACTCCAGGAAAAGGTTATTGAAAAGTAAATTCAGGGAATGGATACAAAAAACAAACAAACAATAAGTCACTGAACATCCCCTGGAGCTCAAGTAATGGGAATGTAAGGCATATGGCACATGTGTAAATATGCCTAGAGTGCAAAAAGATAACTAGTGATGGAGGCCACCAAGACAGCCACACTCAGCTGTTGTGTTCAGTAATTCCTAAGAAACACTTTAAGTTTACTTGAATCATTTGTGTTATTTCAATGAAATACTGTGTTTTGGCTGGTTAAATCAGTGGCTTTTTGTTGAGTCAGCTCAACATTTTAGAGTAAAACGCAATCAGTTTCTTAGGAGTTGCTTAACAGTCGGGTGGAACCACTTGACATAACTTTTTTTTAAGTCAATCCAAAAACCATTTCTTTTGAGTGCTCAGTACTTTGTTGAAATAACACAAATGACTCGAGTAAACTAAAAAAAAAAAAAAAGAGAGAATAATTTAAAACCAAACAATAGTGACATTTCTTTCTTTTTTGTGATGAATGACTGTTCTGAAGAAGCTAAAAGCTCCAGCAGCTGAAATGGCAGAAAATCTGCCTACAACAGCTTTGAACGTCGAATCTCTGTGGGAGCGTTGCAAAGAGAAGTCCAAATCTGAACTGAAGTTCACCTAAGGACACGAGGGAGACTCCAGATGTGCAAGTCTGATGGAGATCTGTCCACACAGACTCAGTGCTTCACTCATTTTACATGACATAACTCTTATTTAACTGATATTGCTATATAGAAATCTATTTTCACTTTGACATTTTTTTGTTTGTGTAAATTCTTATCATAAAAGCCAAATTCTGTTGTTCATGATTTATAAAAGCTATAAAAGGGGAAAACATCAAAGGGAGTTAAGGGGGCACTGTAGGTGGGGCAGGATAATAAAATCACAAATAACAGAGTATGGGTGCATTTATTATTGGTGGATTTATATAATACTCATAATAATTGTACATATCTGTGCATGCAGTGCTATGCATGTGATATTTTTATGTTTGTAGGGTGACTTTTTACTATTTGCCTGGGATATCAAGTTGGCTATACTTATTTTTGTTTTCCTTCTGTCACTCAATGAGCACAACGACAGCAAAACAGACAAAAGTTTATTTAGTGTGGATAATTGAGAGGAAATAAATAAGATATGATCATATTTAATGTGGAAAATAGATTTGAAAAGGAAAGTCACAGTGAAAGTCACAGTCTTCAAGAAACCTAAATAAGTCCAGTCACTTTTTTTCAAGCTCCAGAGACTACCATGACCCGGATGACTGAGAACCTACAGATTTATTTGCACATTTGCTATACAGACAATACATTAATCTGTATAACAGCCATTCATTCTAATATTAAGAATGCATCAACTGAACATGTTACATAATGGTATTAATACCCTGATTAATCTGTCTAGTACATTTTCTATGTAACATTAACCACTAGATGGCCTCATAGTCACCGTGTGGCTGCTGTGTATCATCCAGCCTAAATCCAGAGTTTTTCCTGGCTCAGCATTGGCTCAGAATGCACACAGGCACAGTAAAAACTGTCTGTGTTGCCTTGTTTTAATGATTACATTTTCTTTGGACTTGGCTAAAAAAATTCATCAGTACAGGAAAAACCCTGAAAGAATATAAATCAATCTCAGTTCACTATTTGCTGAAGAAATGTTCTTACATGCACTCTCTTTACAAAACAAGTCACCTTACATATTATTTTTAATCCTTACAGTCAGCTAAAACCTGCACATAGTTGAGAGTGGGTTAAAGAGGCAGGGCTTCTGCAGCCATGATTCAATTTGTAAGCAAATAAATGTGTAGTGACATCTGTCAGTGACTTTGAGCAGTGGCTTCTGGGAGAGCTTTATCTCATTATGTCATTACACCGACTTCCAATCAGGTGCTGCCCTCCTCTGCTGAGTAAACTCATCCCAAGCTCTGACCACAGCCCTGCGTCAGATGACACACACGCACACTGTGGAAAACAGCAGCAGTTCAGTGCCACACCCCTATCTGTTCCTCTTGCCTACACTGCTATCATATTTCAGAGACCCCCAAATTCTAATAGTGTAATCACTTTTCAACTTAGACTAGGCTGCTTTTCACTTTCTGGTTTAGATTACCATCGAGGGAACAGTATGCAGGGTATGCTTGGTGCTACATAATGACATTTCTGTCTTCCATTTCCCCACACTGGTAATGACAAACCTTATTTTATGTTGTGTCCCTTTTGCAATGCCAAGCATGATGACTTACAAATCATCTGATCAGACACGAAGAGGTCATCTTTTGGGCGAGCTGTGCTGAAAAAATGGACCAACTTCCTTTGTTATTTTGTGGAGATGAGGAAATAATAGCACAGTGTTACATCCGTAGTGGTGTAAGCTGTATTTCTTATCTTATTTTGTTAAAAAAAATAAATAAATAGGAGGGCTTATTTAACCTCTTGACATCCACCAGGTCACCAACAACCTGAGTAGGGCTTTTGGCTCACCAGCCTTTTCATCTGGTTGATCCAAAAGGTGACAGTTTTATTAAAAAAAAGCCAAATATTAACCTAACCGAAGCCCCACATCAAAATCAAAATGGCTGGGTCAGTGGAGGTGTTAGGCAATCCACTCCAGCTTGTGGCTTTCTCGTGCTCCCTGAACAGTGATAACCCTTGTTTGCATGAATAGATGAGCAAACAAGCAAATGGTTCCCACTTGTACTGCAGAGTGCCATCATTAACTAATGAGTGCCCTCTTAACAAATAGTAATATAGGAAAGACATATCGCTGTGAAACTGGGTGATGGATTGAGTGTAGTTTTAATAGTTCCCAGCACCTGTTCATGTGGCTGCTATACTCTCAGGCCTGCAGGTCACTACAATAGAACCAAGCCCGCCCTGCTGGCGGAAACTAAAAATGGAGAGTGAAACTGATATCTGTGTGCTTGCCCTCACATTGCTTGCATTTGGATAGGACAGAAAGGCTACTACATGCAATAAAACTGCAGCTTTTTTTCTCACTGTTCTGTGTGTGTGTGTCAGCAGCAGTTGGTTTGAGACCAGACAGAATGAAACGTGACACTGAGTTGGGTTTGTATAATATTTTCTCACTGATTATTAGTACTTCTTGAAGATGAACTCATATGCACTGGTTTCCTGTGCAGCCAGTCACATGCTGGCCTGGTGGAAATAACCTCAAACCCTTTTCTACCTCTATTAACAGAGTAAACCTCACTTTAATAATTCCTTCCTGAGCTGTATTAACTACTCTTATGTTCTGATATTGTATATGTGTATATGTAGCCTATTTTGTTTTCTCATGCATATATTTCTGTCTGGATTAGATCCCAGCCCATTGCATTTCCCCTCCAATTAAGAGGAGTTAGGGAAATGTCAAAAAAAAGTAACTTAAAGGGCCAAATTGTTTTACATTTTTTTACATCAAATCGCGGGCCGGAAGTAGGGGGCGGGGCCGGAAGCGTAAATGTTTTTATAACGCTGCGGAGTGATAATTTTGTACAGCTTGTTTATTTAAGAAAAAATCCAGAAAATTAGTGAATGAAGGGATATTTTTTCATTATACTTTCTGAACACTGCCTGAAAAAAGTTTTAATTTGTTCTTCAATGATCATTTTGTACACTTTATTTAAGAAAAACATTTGTTTTGTTACTGCGCTAATGTTTCAGAACAAAAACTTATTTTGTATTTACCTATAAACTTTGCCCAATTCTGTCCTGTTTTTAACTAATTAATGATACAAAGGGATAAAAAAAAATCACAAAACACTTAAATGTCATGAAAATTCTTCATAAGTATTGAGCTGCTGTAATGCACAAATTTCCTCGTCGTGGGATCATTAAAGTTTTATCTTATCTTATCTTATTAAAAAGTATCGTATCGGTATCAGTGTCTGCGATACTGGCCCTGTATTTAATTGGTATCGGATCGATACCAAATCTTGCAGTATTGCACACCACTGGTGCACACACCCAGCATGTTGAATAGTCTTCCTTCATTGGCTACTATACATATCTGGAGGAATTTACCTGCAGTCTAAATTTATGGCCTCATCTCGCTTATTTTGAAAGTTGTCGTCCATCATTTCCGGTGCCTCCCAGGTTTCAGTCTAACTTGACGCAGCTGTTGCATGAAACTGTGAAAACATGACCCAACGGCAGGCACACGCCGACACAAAGACAAGCAAAACACCTCCGGCACGGATCCAACTCCCTGGTGTTTAAACAGGAACTACAACGAGCGTCCTGAAGATTCATATCACCGCCGAGTTTGGACGATCGTTTCCCGGTTGGAGTTACTGTGAGAGATGGGTGTATGACTGGCCTGAAGTTTGCCAATCCTGCACACTGACTGTGCAAATATGGACAGTTAGGTGGCTTCCTTTGGACCAAACGCAGCGACACAGTAACGCCACGTACGACGACGACGGGAAAGCAGACAATACAAAAGCTTCCGGGGGGGTTGTATGATTGCCTGCAGTGGAGCGGCGGGTCTGTCAGTTACATGTAATGAGGAATCGGCGATGATCAACTCGGAGGAAAGTTTGGAGAGACGGCGCATCAGAGGAAATATGTTGGAAGCCAGTTCCAAATAAAGTGGCCACTCAGTCTTATCATTGCGCGGCGTATACAACAAAATCACTATGTGCGAAGTGGCCGTGGAGGAGCAGGACAGGGAGATCTCGGACTTGGAGCAGTGCTCCTCGGTGGCGGAGAATGGGGTCATGCTGGTGGTCAATCACAGCCGGGTACGTCCTCCCTTCGGCGTCTTGCTGGCCACCGCGCTCTACTGCGCCGAGTTCGTCACCGCCGCGGTGCTCTGCAGCATGTACCACAACACCGAGGATGTGATCTGGATGAGCTTAACCATCGTCTTCATGCTGATGCCCGCTGTGCTCATTCAGCTAACCTTAACTTTCATCCACAGAGACCTGGGTCGGGACAGACCTCTGGTTCTCTTACTGCACCTATTGCTGCTGGGCCCGATTATCAGGTAAATGAGAAACATAAAAGCATTTCAAATGTGCGCGTAAAAACGGCACCACGGGCTTGAAGCCAGGTTACTTTGATTTACTGCTGGTCATTTTTCTTTGTTATTACATTTGTTTGCCCATAATAATTAGTTTGTTTTGTGATAAATTACCAAATAAGCACATTTAAAAGCAGATGAGAGCAACTTACTGTAAATCCTCAAGACCCATAAATCCAGTTGTTTAATTTCCAGTCATCTGTCCCTCTTAGTGCTCATTTCCACTTTCCAGTGCAGTGCTCACTGGATACAAATTACCAACAACTGCTGACTGCATAAAAACAGTGACAAGATGCTGCAGCTCTATTAATGAGTAAGCCTATTGTTGCTAGAATAAATTAGCACACAAAACAGGCAGAAGTCCTGAGAAGTCACAGAACAGCATTTTTAAGGGAAAAGTTAAATGCCATTTTAATATTTTATATCTATATTAGCAGTAATGTAACAGATTGCAAAGGCTTGATGATGTTTCTTTACATACATGGCAGTATATAAACAGATTAAGTTTCAAGACTGTTAAAACAGGACATTGTGCTGTGAAAAACAAGGTAATTTTTTTTTTCTGACATGTTAGAGACAAAGCAGGTAACAGGGAAAACCTGCAACGCTGAATCTCATTGATTCACTTGAAGTCCTAAGTGGGCGTGCAACTTCCAGTCTCCATGAACAGTGCGGGACAGTTAATGGGCTACAAATTGACAAGCTTAGCAGACTGCATTAAAGGCTGGCAGTGCCCCTGAAAGCTGACATGACTCTGCATCAGCTGAACATTGTGGAGCCGAGTAACATAAAGATATGAGATGTGAATGAACAGTGACACCCGTTAGGGTTTAGCACCTCCATAAACTACAGCCTCCAAACTGTCATTTTAAAACCAATCTAAAAAGTCTAACCATTGCCATCTTAATGAAAGCAAAACAGAGATTGTTATTTTTAGTTGTACTGAACAGTTGAAGGACTCTGCAGCCTCTCTTGGACACCTAGGGTTATGCATCCATCAATCTGTTAAAAATCTTGGCGTGATCATCGACAGCTCCTTTAATTTTGATGGGCAGATTAGTTCTGTGGTGAAAACAATTTTTTTCCAGTTAAGATTATTGGCTAGAGTGAAGCCTTATCTTTCTTATAACGACTTTGAAAGAGTCATACATACTCTTATTATGTCAAGACTGGATTATTGTAATTCTTTGTATGTAGGATTACCACAGTCATCTCTCCGTCGCCTTCAGCTGGTCCAGAATGCTGCTGCTCGACTTTTAACAGGGACGAGAAAGTGTGAGCATATTACTCCAGTTGTAGCTTCACTTCATTGGCTTCCTGTCAATTTTAGGATCAATTTTAAGATTTTATTGATTGTTTTTAAGATTTTAAACAGGCTGGCCCCTCTGTATTTGTGCGATCTTATTCGTGTTCATACTCCTGTCAGAGCACTGAGGTCTGCCAATCAGATGATCCTAAAAATTCCTACGTCTAGACTTAAAAATAGAGGTGACCGAGGCTCTTCAGTTATTGCGCTGAGCCTCTGGCCTACCATTTCATATTAGAACTGCTCGGACTGTTTCTACATTTAAGTCGTTGCTTAACACCCATTTCTTCTCTCTGGCTTTTAATTTGAGCTAATCTTGACATTTTGTATTTATTAAGTTATTATATTTTGTTTGGATCTTTGTTTGTTTGTTGTTTTTCTTTTATGTATGGCCTTTTTATTTTTTGATTGCCTGTAAAGCACTTTGGTCCACTCAGGTTGTTTAAATGTGCTATATAAATAAATTTGACACTGACATTGACATTGCAAAGACTGGCGCTAGTGCAGCGCCACCTCATTCGTTTTTGCTGTTGTCAGTGCACCTAATAAAAAAATAAACTGTGTAGGACTATCAGTTATTTTGATAACTGATTAGATCTTCTGAGTGGAAGGAAGAACATCTAAGATTCTCTTAATCCACCCTCTCAGATGAGATTACATTGTTTTCTTTTCCGTGGAAGATCTTAAAACTGGTTTGAAACACTCAATCAAACAGGACAGGGTGTCAGCTTTGCCTCTGCAGAGCTGTAATGAGCTCTAATTTGGGCAGGCTTAAATCACTCCATATCCACTGTCATTAGTCTCTCCCTGTTCACTGTTGCAACATAATGGTTGCACCAGTTATTCCGCACTGAATAAAGCTCGTAGGTTTGGTAACTGAATCGCACTCCAGATGGAAAGCGTGTCCATTATGACGAACAGGCTGAATGAGTGAACATCACAAACTCCCACACCATTAAACATGTTGAATAGTAATGGACTTCACAACAAACAGCTCATCCTGTAATGTCCCTCACCCTCTTTGAATTTAAAGTCTCCCTAATGGTGAACCACTGGACGGCTGTGGTGTAGACTCTAAAACCACTCTGTCAAATGACTGTAAAGAGCTTGTATATGCCCTTGTAGCACATGCTTCACACTTGTGGATCGTATGGCACTCAGTAGTATGACCTCATCTCATGATAACGACACCCAAAGGTCTCTGTGCTGCAGACCAATCAGACAGCTGCTCAAGTGTGCCTGGACCAGCTGGAGAAAGAGGAAATGGATTTTAGATGTTGGCAGAAAGGTTTCTATAAATGATATATGCTTTGTTCTGTTCTTGTAGATGAGACAGATGAGCAGATCTAGAAAAAAAAAAAAAAGCAGTAGATATGTTTCGCTCTAGTAACAGGGAGGGGAAGAGTTCTGCTTAAATACGCTCAGCTTGCACTTCCACGTCTGTTGATCTGAGCTGAGATACCTGTTTGGCACACCATTGCTCGTGTAAGAAAATGTAGGTGAAGATGTGCCGTGTATGAAATCAAAATCTGTGCTTATTGGTCTGATTCTCTCTATCTGAACTTTGATTTGTTAATGGAGTTTCCAGGGGTAATTTAATACATTTACAGTTGCATAAGAGTGAAGGGTGTGTTCCCTTTTGTTTTCTGTTGCAGATTAGTTGACCTGGAAAGAATGATTTCCCAGGAAAAAGCACAGCTGAAAGGAATAGCAGGTAGTTTGATTTATGGCTCAGCTTTCAGCAAAGCCTACCAAAGCAAGTTAAAAATATTTCAGTATAATTTACAGATATTAAAAAAAAAAAAGATTAAGATGAAATATAAATAACTGTCACAGGTAGAGCTCTGTATTGTTATTCAAATGATCTTATCTCGAATGCTGAGCTAACAATACTGATAATGCAGTGTATCCAAACACAGGAAAAGAATTTGAGTCTAGACTCACATTGTTCCTGTTTTACCTGTTTTAATAACAGAAATTTGAGCCAAATGTGCATCACAAATCATAACAGTGTAGCATACGCATTGAAAGACTCTCTACTTGCCTGCTGGGCGACAAAATAGAGCTCTGGTTCCTCCTGTAACTGAACTAAAGGCATGGTGTCAGGGATCCAGCCACTAGTATGTAATTATTAACATATATAAGAGATAAAGGCAACAGAAAGCACACCTTACCCTTGGTAAAATATAACTACATTTATGCCAGCGCTGTACTCTTTACAAGCTGAGCAAAAAAAAGTTGCACAGAAACTTTACAGTGTCTCAGATGCAGCTTCAGTTTATGGTTCAGTCACATCTTCAGATGTGAATGTTTCTGATGAATTAGGCTTTACATGTTTATATTTTTTTTAATAAGCTGAGTAAAAAGTCTTAATAAACTAGTCATTAACCCTCTTGAGTGAACTGAAGAATGCATCACAGGATAGGGATGCCTCCAATATTCATTCAGCCATCAGAAGATGGGTAAACTGTTGCCATAAAGGGATGGACATGGTCAGCAACAGTACTCAGGTAGGCTGTGGGTTTGAATGATGCTCAGTTGGTACCTGCCATCACCAGCAGCTTGAACGATTGATCCAGTCCAGCCTTGTATCAATAGCTTCCTATCAGCTCGGAGCAGTGTCACCATTCTTCTCTGAACTGTGACCTCAACGAGGTATTTTCATCCAGAGAACCGCAGCGCACTGGATATTTCCTCTTTTTCAGACCCTTCTCTGTAAACTCTAGGGATGGTTATGTGTAAAGATCCTAGTAGATCAGAAGTTTCTGAAATACTCAGACCAGCACCAGCAACCACGCCCCGTTCAAAGTCACTTTAATCACCTTTCTTCCACGTTCTGATGCTCAGTTTGAACTTCAGCAGGTTGCCTTGATCATGAGTTGCTGCCTTGTGGTTGACTAATTATATATTTGCACTAAAAAGCAGCTGAGCAGGTGAACCTAGCAAAGTTGCCATTGAGTGTTGTTCCTTTTTTTGTTAATTTGTTTTTTAATTGGGCCCTGTTCATGTTAATAGTTACATTTTATTTTATTTATTTATTTGAAAGGAGCTTGGAGGATACTGAGGATGGTCGTTCTTCAGGCCTTTAACAGAAAGCAGCTGTCGGTCAGCTGTGCACACTTGTTTTAGATCCAGCACACATCTCACCTCGGCCCAAAAATGCTTTGCTCATGCCAGCGATTTAAAACGGCCATGAAGCAGCTTTTTGCTGACTGCATGTCTAATGCTTTGAATGCTTTTCACTTATCTGTCTCTGATGCCTGCCCGTAGTGCAGCAGTGAGGCCGGAAAACAAACACTAGGTTTATTTTTACAGTACAGCTCATCCTGGTCTGTTCTGTATCATTATGGGCTGCGTTGCTGTGAACAAATCAGCTCTGGTCCTTCTTGGCTCAGATGGGAAGCTTCCTGTGTGACTTAGGGATGGTGTAATTGCTGATCTTGTGGCCACACTGCCAGACATACCATATCTGCTATCGAAAGAGGAATTTCAACCCATGATGTTCACAGATAACTGTATAGACAGTGTATTTTTAAAAGCCTCGTTTTACTGGTGTTTGAGCCTAGATCTGATGATATAATGACCGTTGGTGTTAAAACAAAAAAATCAAGTTATCTGCTGCAGGGAGGACCTTGTCTTGACTTGTCTCTTTAGATGTATGAAACCGAAATAGGGACACACACTCCACACAGTTAATTTCTGTCAGCCACGACCAGTTGAAACACGCCGAGCTTCTTGTGTGTCTCAAACTTTATGATCTGTTGAGGCCGTGCCAGTGAGCCTGATGGTGTAATCTCAAGTGACCAAAACGGGAGGATGTTGCTAAAGTTGCTGAAAGAATTTCCTGAATGCTCTTCTGCCCTATATAGTTAGGAATGTGAGTATTTCGCGAGTCTCTTGACATCTCTTTAAAGGCAGTTCCTCGTCTTTTGTCTGGTATGTGGCAAGCAGCGCTGCTGTATTCACACACTGAGGGAACAGACCGCATGTTTAGACTGCAAACACAGAGCAGTAGCCAATGTTTCCTTTTATAAATCCATAAGATGCTGCCATGGAAGTGAGCATATTGATTCTCTTTGCAAATTCATTTCTATGTCAAGTGAAATTTGGTCTGCCTTTTTGTTGTTTTGCAGACTCCTAAATGCACACTGGCTCAGATTCAGTGCCATCGTACTGCGTCCTGAGCACACTGTGCTGCCAGATTTCCAGGAAATTATATCAGGTTTTTGTGCCTTCTCTGTTACACTGTAGCAGACCTTGTGCACAAAAGCTAAGTGGCGTCTCCTCATGACTATGAGTATAAAGAATAAAGTATGTGCCTGCGTGAGGCTGAGTGACTGTGATTTCTCCTGCTCTCCTTCTAAGATTTGGGTCAAACATAGTTCAGGCACTCCACATAAAGACTACAGCCTTCCTAAAAGAAGCAGCTGAAACAACTGTGTCTGGAAATGTATTCCAGCAGAGTGACGTGACATTTAGTGCTCCAGTGGGAATACTCAGAGGGCTGTGTTTTTAGGGCTGGGCAGTGCTTTCAGTTTCAGTTTATTTCAAATATTACAGTGTTGACATGGCGAAGGATACTTTCACTTTGGCTCTATCACCTGAAATGTTTGTGGACCTCAGGCCTTTAAAAACCCATTCAAAAAAATGTTTTTTTCCAGTGTTGAATTTTCACAGGCTTTATTTAAAGTAAGAGTTGTACTTTTTTGCACAGAAACCTCTTTCAGTGCAAAACCTGTTTCCCCTCTTTAAGACTGGTGTCTTTTTTTTTTTTTTTTTCCCCTCTGTGACCAAACACTGAAAGCATTTACCTTGCAAACCTTAAGAGAACCACACCCTGAGACTTTACTGTTAATCCATTCAGGCCTCATGGAGCAATGATTCCTTCTCTTGAGTGCCCCCTGCTGGTGCCTCAGTGCTGTGTTTATTTACAGAGAAAGGTTTGAACATATAAATATCAGTGTTGTGTCAGTTAAAAAATGCCTTAATGTCAGATTTTAAGTTCTTAAACTAAACACAAAACAGACCAACAAATTCCTGATGCATGACTCCTGGTGCTTTCCATGTTTGCTCTGGAGCTTCTGCCGCCCGGCAGTGTTCACACACTCATGGCTATATGCCGATTTCACAACAGACATCACAACACATCAGCGTGGCGCCCTCTGCTTTAAACCTAACATTGCACTGCCCTCTGTTGGTGTGAAAATATTACTTCACACTCACGCACTCCCCTCTTGTTTCCTCAGGTGTTTCGAGGCCCTGGTGATCTATTTCAAGGCAGGTAAAAATGAAGAGCCTTATGTCACCATCTCCAGAAAGATCACCCTAAAGAAGGGACAGGGGACACAAATGGAATGGGAAATTGGCCAAAAGGAGCGCATGCTGGCCACGCACATGAACGCCTTCAAACGCACCGCGGTTATCCAGGCTTTTCTGGGCTCCACGCCTCAGCTGACGCTCCAGCTGTACGCCACCATCCAGGAGAAATACATCCTTCCTACAAGAAGTAAGAATCACAGAGGGGGGAGGGTTCAAATGATTGTTCCAGTATGTATCTTTAAAAAAAAAAAAAAATCATAGCTCAGTAAATGTTAAAATGATGAAACTCATTCAGGCTGGCAGCTTTTTAAAACTGTGACTCATCACTTTGAATCAATACTGTATCAATAGGAGCAGCCAGTTTTAGTTTATATAACTGCAGCAGAGCGGAAGATTTCAAATAACCTTTTATAGAGTAAACAACAGAACTATAAAATATCACAGGAATGTATTAAAAATTGCGTCACCCCTGAATTATTGCAATGTGTTGTTAAGCTGTTGAGATATTTCCTCTTGCATAGAAACTCAGTGCAACAAAAGTGCACACTTGATGATAAAAATTAGAAAAAATTAGAAAAATTGTCACCCAGACCGCCGTCTCTCGAGCCACCTCCTCCAGCTCTTACAGGGGGACGCCGAGGCAAGCCGAGAGATGTCCTAGGTCAACCCTGAGGCCTACTTCTGGTAGGACATGCAAGAGGCATCCCAGTCAGTTATCTAAACAGCTGGCTCCTTCCGATGTGGAGGAGCAGCAAATCTATTCTGAGCCTCCTCACCCTATCTCGAAGGGAGAGCCCAGACACTCTGTGGAGGAAGCTCATTTCATGCCACTTGTATCCATGATCTCATTTCTTTAATCGCCAGCCACAGCTTGTGATCGTAGGCGTGGGAAGGAACGTTGATCGACCAGAAAATCAACAGATTCCCTGTCACGCTCCATTCTCTCTTTACCACAGCAGACCAGTATAGCATCAGCATTGCTGCAGATACGGCCCCAATCTGTCTGCCCATCTCCCGCTCCACTTTCCCCTCACTTGTGGAAAAGACCCCAAGATACTTGAAGTCCTCCCATCCGTGAATCACCACCTTATCACGGTGGAAGGGCTCGGCAGTCGACTCCCCGCTTGACAAAACTGGCTGTAGTGATAATTCTGTGTAAGCATATAAAATGACCTGTGAACGTCAAAGCTTTTCTTGGACACTGCTGGTCCTGCGGGCTGTTTCTTTCTGCGTATCTGCATAATTTTTCTCAAAGATGCCAGTGGAGTTAAAAAAAAATTAATTGTGAGACTTCACGAAGACAGAGAAGCGTACAGGAAGTTTGTTGATCAACTAAAAGGAACCAGCCGTGGTACAAGTATTGGTGCACATCGGCCGTGCTTGCACAGAAACGCTGCAGATTGTGCAAGAAGTGCAGGCCGTCCCTGAAACTTTAAAACAGGGAAGTTCTTTACTCTTGGCACAGAGCGTATCAGCATAAATCTGAATTTCTGTGAAATTCTTAGACATGGTGAAGGAAACTGCATGAAGTCTGCCTTTGTGCACAAAAAAGCCCTTGTTTGCATTTTGATGCAAAACTGTGAGATAAAAACTAAATAACACGAAGAATATTTAGAGTGTGATGAGACTGAGATCAATTTATTAGGCTCAGATTCAGTTCAGCGTGTTTGCCGTGAACCCACAGTGACGTACAGAGGTGGGAGTTTGACGATATTCATGGATGGCACCATTAAAAGCACCGTTAAAGGAATCCGTAGGGTTTCTGAACTAGACAAAAGTCAGAACGCCGACCTGGACAAATACATTGCCTGACTTGAGTTTAGTAAAAACATTTTGGGTTTTTCTAAACAGAATGGTAGGAAAAACACAAACCCTCCTGTAAAAACAACAGGAAAAAAACGTGTCTCTGAAGAATGGTACAAATCTGTGTTAAAGTATTACACCTCCATGCCAAGGAGGATAGAGTTTGTCCTACAAACTAAAAATAGACATAAGAAGTGTGTGTGTGTGTGTGTGGGGTGGGGGGATAAGATTTAAATCTCAGCAGTAAGAAGGTGTACTGATTTGAGTTGCATTGAGCTTTTGCTGTGGGGCATGTGTTCTTAATGCTATAAATGTAACTTTTAGTTTTTAATTTTACACAAGTGGAGCTTCCCCAGGGCAACACGGTGGGGCGCTGGTTAGTGTTGTCTCATACAAAGAAGGTCCTGGGTTCGATTCCACCTTGGCTGGGACTTTTCTGTGTGGAGTTTGCACGTTCTCCCCGTGTTTGCGTGGGTTTGCTCCAGGTAGCCCAGTTTCCTCCCACAGTCCAAAGATATGTTGTAATTAGTTTAACTGGAGATTCTAAATTACCCATAGGTTTGAATGCAAGTGTGAATGGTTGTCTCTGTGCTAGCCATGCGACAGGCTGGCGATCTGTCCAGGGTGTACCCTGCCTCTCGCCCTATTACAGCTGGGATAGACTCCACCCAAACCAAACGGGTATTATTTTAATAACATTCAGACAATAATTGGCTAGTTTTAAAACTAAATCTAATACATTTGCTTATCACTGTATATTTTACAGTCATGGCAAAGCGTTTTGGCAGTGGCACAAATTTTATGCGTCATACATTTTGCCACATTAGTTTATTTTTTTTCACATGGTGCTATGATGAAGTGAAGAACAGTCATGCACATTTCATAAATTTCAAAAGCTTTTATTGGCAAATAGAAATCAAATTTATCCAAATAGTCCGGATTTACAGTGTTGACCCTTTTTCGTCATAACTTATCCAGTTCTCTGTTGCATGCTGGATATCAGCTTCTGGGCCAAATCCTGATTCTTTCAAATTCCTGACTTAACTGATCAACTTCGAGCACAGTTTTGATCAATTGAGCAGTAAATTAGCCACATTTTGTAATACTGAAATATACAAATATTGCAAGTTCTTCAGTGGACTCAGTCATTGTATCATTCAGTGACAGGCATTGATTTAATAGGCATTTTTTAAATGGAAATCTTCACGATTAAGTGATATTACACAGTTTGTGCTCAAAAGCAGAAGAACTGTGTTGTAGCAAAGTAAAACGCCAGGAATGTAAACTAGTAAAGCACCAACATTACCAGGGTCTACATTCATGCAGGCAAGCTCCCACTGTTTAGTTTTGGGGGGTTTTTTGCATGCCTGTCTTTGAACAGCTTTTAGGACCAGTTTAAATTTTGACCTGATGATGGCACCAGAGGAAAAATATTTTCAGTCCATCTAAAAGTAGTTGAGAAATTTCAGTGTGAAACAAAATGATATTCAGATCAGCTTCGCCTCTCCGTCTGCCGTGTAAAGACGTGTTTATAGCATATTAGTTACAAAATTAGCGTATTTGAAATCCAATTTTTTTTTTTACATTTGTCCGGTTTCGATTATTCAGTGTGGTTCAAATAACTGAAACACTTGTGAAGATGCCTCTAAATTAAATTTCTATTTGCTATTTTTCATGTTTCCCTCTTTGTAATGCTGGAGTGCAGCTGCAGAGCCTGCACTGCAATATTTCTCATTTTCATGTCATTAAACTTTCTGAGTGGTTCCAGCCTGACATTAAATTTTGATGTGATTATTTTAGGTGAATAAGTCAGGTTTTCTGTGCCCAAGACAGCTACAGTTTTTTCCTTACAGTTTAGACTTGCTTGTGATATTTGGAAAATCTAACAGGTGTTTTGTGTGTCTGTTTCCAGCTGTGCTGATGGTCATCACCCTGATCTCCATCACTTACGGGGCTCTCGTGTGCACCGTTCTGGCCATCCAGATCAGATACGATGACTACAAAGTACGGTTGCACCCCAGAGCTTACCTGTGCATGATTGTGTGGAGAGGCTTGGAGATTGCCACCCGTATCACCGCGCTGGTCCTCTTCAGCACGGCACTCACTTACTGGACGATCCTTGTCGCTGTAGCTAATCTGCTTTTCTTCTTCTTCCTCCCGTGGGTTGAGTTCTGGGCCAGGAAAGGCTCTCTAACTCAGAATGTGGAGAAAAACTTTTCCAAGTTGGGCACCACGGTGGTGCTATGCATGTTCACGTTGCTGTACGCCTGCATCAACATCTTTTGCTGGTCGGCGGTGCAGCTTGACCTTACCCATCAAGAGCTCATCGAGAGGAAGCAGCGCTGGGGCCACCTGGCTATGTACTACTGTGGACGCTTTGTTGAGAACTTCCTCCTCATTACGCTCTGGTACTTCTTCAAGTCAGACTTTTATGAGTACGTGTGCGCCCCGCTGTTGGTGGTCCAGCTGCTGATCTGCTACAGTCTGGCCGTGCTCTTCATGCTGCTCTTCTACCAGTTCTGCCACCCTTTCAGGCGCCTCTTCAAGTACAACGTCCACGACTGCCTGCACTGCGCCTGCTGCCATAAAAGAAGGGGCAGAGAGCAGGGGAGGCGAGGGAAGCCGGGACACTCGTACTCCACGGCAGCCACCATGGTGCTGGCAGCAGAGGAGCCGGTGGAGCTGCTGGACACTCAGGGCTCACAACCTCCTGACCTCACCAGTCAGCTGGCAGAGCGAGAGACAGATATTGTTGAAGATCTGATGGAGGCAGCCTGAGAAATCCTCTGAACGAAGCCTGAACGAACACAGAACATGTGTTGTGTTTTTTGAGTAAGTGAGGTGGCATGTTAGAGAACAAACTTTTGTCTTTTTCTCTTAAATTCAAACTTCTCGTTCTGCAAGGTATTTAGGGTGACTCCTGATATTCTTATTAAAGATGAATGTGTACACTTAGAGCACTGCAAGGCCCCAATATGCCAAATAACGCAGCATGCTGAGATATGCAGCGACGCACAAAGGCCGCTGTTGAGAGGGCTGTGTCAGCCAGGTGTGAGGGGAACGTGCCAAGTGGGTATGAAATAAACCAAACACTGATCAGGAGACCCCACCGTTTACTAAATCTCAGGGTTTTCACACCATGAAGGCCCTTTTGCACATGTGCTGAGACTTTTTTTTTTTTTTTTTTTTAAAGAAAAACAAGAGGAAGACAAGAAAAGGTCAGAAGATTAATCTTCCTCATACCAACTGCTGTGATGAATGACTCCTTGTCTTGTTCAGTGTTCACTGTGGCTGCCTTTTGTTTCTTAAAAAAAAAAAAGGGCTTTGTGTTGCAAAACGGAAAATAATAAATGTCAAAATCCTGTGAGAGTTCAGTGTGTTCTCTGTAGCACAGAGGTACCAGAGAATTAGCCTTATATTTGATGTTGCATTAACAAGACTGACGCTAAATGAACTGCTTTACTGAAGTGCTTTGAAATGTTGCTTTTTTTGTTTGTTTGTTTTGTCCTGTTAATACAGTGCCTTCACTACTACTGCTGTGTTACTTGAACAATAAATAAAATCATATTCTGAAAATTCTCTCTTTGTTTTTATTAAAATGAAATTGCCATAAAACAACTCGCATGAGCGATCAGCTGGGTAAGATTTACTTTATTGCGCAACCTATACTTCCTCATTCCTGCCATCCGTGATGTTAGTCCCATTTCCAGGTGGCAGGAATGCAGTCAGCTCAAAGAAGGAAGATTCTTGTAAGCTTTCTGAACAGCTCGATTTTGTTTCCTTGTCTCATCACCATCGCACACCTCTGAATGAAGGAGGAGTCCAAACAGCAGGTATACAATAAAAAGTGCGAGCAGGCTGAGGATGCAGTGGAGCTGCTGCGAGTCGAGATAGAGTGCTCAACATGGCGAACTGCATTGTCAACTACGGATTTTCATCCTTTATATTGGTAAGTTTTTTTTTTCTTTTCTTTCATATTCACACTTTAGCAGTTTAATTTTTCAACACAGGACGTTTGTTAATGTAAGAGTGAGACATTTACGCAGAGCTTTTGTGCCGTTGTGTGATGGAAACGTGGTCCTGGTAATGTTCGCAGATAGTCTGGATGGGCATCAACATCTTCCTTTTTGTATGGTTTTATCTGTTTTACGACCTGGGAGAACAGTTCTTCTACACGCGTCATATTTTAAAGGTGAGTAAAGACACGTTTATGACCTCCACGGAGATCAGATGTTTGTTATGATGCTTGGTTTATTGCTTTTATACACGGGTGGAGGGAGCGCGCGCATCTGCAACAGAGATCTGTTACTGCTTCCCTCTTTAAGTGAATTCAAGTTGAGCTTAATGGGACAGGAAAAGGCTGAAAATGGCTAAACTCTGTGCCTGCTTTGAACATCAGGTAAATGCACTGTATCGGAACTGTGATAAACTGCGCGCGCACACACACACACACACACACACACACATATATATATATAATATATATGTGTGTCTGTGTGTGTATACATATATATATGTGTGTATATCCAAGTGCATTAAGCGGAAATAGCACAGTATATAAGTAAATACGGTGAATAGTGTCCTCCGTGCTTTTCTTGAAAGGACACTCACATGAAGATGCTTTTAATTTCAGTCTGCCTTGCCTTGGGCCAGAGCTCCTGCAGCTGTCCTCAACTTTAACTGCCTGCTGATCCTCCTCCCGGTGTGCAGGAACCTGCTGTCTCTGCTCCGAGGCTCCTTTGTGGTAAGATCCTCATGATGACATGCCACGGCCGGGTGAAGAGCGCTGAAATCACTGTCACTGTCCTTTAAAGGGTTGATCAGTTTCATGCTGCACAACTAGTTCGACAGCCCTGTTGTATCTCCAGGAAATGTGTTGCATGATCTCATCAAAATTAAAGATCTAAACTGAGCCATCAGTTATTTTGTGTTAATAGTTGGTCAAAGCCAAAACATCTTGGTTCTGGTTTTCTGATTTAAATAATCAGCATGAAATCTGCTATTCAAATAGATGGATACTTTATTAATCCCAAAGGAAATTAGGGAAAATTAGGGAAATGCTGTTATTTTACATACTGTGATAATTCCTTGAGTGAGATCCGACTGCAGAAAAAAATAATGAAATAACAAAATATGGCTTGGTGGCCACCGACAGCCTCGGACTCCATTAACTAATGAAACAATGTGGTTTACAGTTGGAGGGTCCTTGGATCAAACCCCTGCCCACTCAGACCTCCTTTGTGTTGAGTTTGCATGTTCTGCCCATGCTTGTGCAGGATTCTCATGCACGAATTGTCATGTGCTAAGAGCTTAGAGCTCAAGTTCCTTTTACTGCATCCTGCGATGAATGCAGAGAAAGGATAATTTATTAGCTTGGGTAGCTTTTTGTTTTTGGAAGAATGCCTCTGACATGTTTTGCTATCCATCCCGTTCTTTTCTTTATCTTTTCAGCGTTGTAGCAGAACAATGAGGAAACAACTGGACAAAAATCTGACTTTCCACAAGCTGGTGGCGTACATGATTGCTCTGATGACAGGTATGAGAATTTTATGTATACAGTAAACTCAGTAAAAGAGAGGAAAAACACTTCACATACTGTTTTCAAAAACTTTATGACCTGCATGGGTTTTGGTGCATAGTCCACTATTCGCCACGCTGTGCACACACACTTATCATGATAAGCTTCTGAAGTAATCAAGAAATGTATTCCAGTCCTTCGTGAACTTACAGTAACACTGAAGGACAGATTATTTCTCCTTCCTTCCTGGACACCAACCCACTCATCTACAGAGAACAGTACACACACAGGTCAACATGTTAAATACGGATCTGGAGTTTATTTTGAGGAATTAGAGGGAAAACTGGGTCTAAAATAATTCATGACTAAGAACACTCAATAGCAAGTGAATTTCCTCAACTGCAAACATTCAAAAGATTTGAACTGTTTTGCCAAGACAACTGTTTCCGTTGGTCTACTTGCTTAAAAAAAAAAAAAAAAAATTCATAACTTTTTAAACAAGGTTGTTAAAGATTAAACATCATCCAGGTCAGGAAATCCCAGAAAGTTGATGATTCACTTGTATGAAATGTTTTTCCCACGCAGAGCACTACGTCCAGATAAACAGAATCACCTTTCTGGGAAACCTACACAAAGCAGGGTTTGGTGCAGAAAAAACATGATTTTATTGCTGCAGCCGTAACGTGTCAACTTTGTCCTGTCACAGCTGTTCATACGATCGCCCATTTGTTCAACTTGGAGCGGTACAACAACAGTAGACAAGGTGTTTATGATGAACTCAGCACCACCCTGTCCAATCTGGATGACACAGAAAACACCACCTACCTGAACCCAGTCCGCATAACCAAGCTCGTAAGTCAGCCGCTAATCACTGTGAAACTGACATGAAATCAAACAATTCTCTCAACAAATGTAGAGATGGAATTCAGGATTGGGTTGGAGAGTTGTGTGTTTAGGTTGAGATGATTTTTAAAATATGTTGGATCAGTTGAAATATTTTGAAATGATGGATTTCACTCATCTTTACCCCTACTTGAAAGCTTGAAGGGGCGATATTCAGCTCTGCATGATTTACAGATCGAAATCATCTTTATTTATCTTAAACGGGGCTGTGCTGAAGATTTTCAGCTCATCTGCTGCCTGAAACAAGCTGGTTCATCACCCTCTCTTTAAGCATTATTCTGATTGGCTGCCCCTCGTGAAGAGCTATCCGTTCTATTTGACATCATGCAGATCCAAGAGCTCCTGTCTCTCAGTGATTTGGCGTGCATGCACTGACCTCAATGTTGTGAAGCAAAAGCTGAATTCTATTTTTTTTTAATTACTTTAACTTTTTTCTTTTACTTAAAAATAAATAAATAAATGTAAAGGAATTAAAGTTGAAGGTATCCTACATTGAAAGGTTATAAAGGACCAGCTCATCAAAATTGTTTTTAAGCAAGTGTGCTACTTGATGCCATGCTTGCAGCTTTTTTTTAATGGCTGTAGTTCCCTTCCAGGCTGTACTGCAGTAACATTGCTAATATGCTGATGCTCAACATTATGCATAGTCATCATCTTAGTCTAGAATTATGGCATTACAATTCTAGACTAGCCACTGTACAGGTGAAACCTTAGACGAATAAAAGCAGATGAAGAGTCAGGAGAGCTTTAGGATTCATCCTGAGGGATATATCAAGGTGATACATCCAAAATTTGTTTAGACATTTCTGTCAGTGGTGTGGAATTAATATAGTTGATGGATCAGGAAAGTGTTCATCAATTAAATATG
Organism: Archocentrus centrarchus; assembly: GCF_007364275.1. Taxonomy (NCBI): domain Eukaryota; kingdom Metazoa; phylum Chordata; class Actinopteri; order Cichliformes; family Cichlidae; genus Archocentrus; species Archocentrus centrarchus. Next base: position 11,066,421 of record NC_044355.1, on the reverse strand, counting down.
GAGATGTTTTACTGGAGATCTGAGAACTTTGACCTAGTAGTGGTGCTGCAGAGTTTTGCTATAACAGCTGAAAGCTCATTGTCTGCTCGTGTCTCAGGATCCCCAGCAGATTCCCACCTACTTTGCCTTCACCACCATCGCCGGCCTCACGGGTGTCGTCATCACTCTGGCGCTCATCCTCATTATCACCTCCTCCATGGAGGTCATCAGACGCAACTACTTTGAAGTGTTCTGGTACACTCACCACCTCTTCATCATCTTCTTCGCCGGTCTCGTCTTTCACGGAGCAGGGTATGAGGGGGCGAGAATTTTGCTGATTTCATGGCTTAGACATTGTTGGTTTTGCAAGCGGGTTTCATTCGTGTGATTCACCTGCAGGCGCATTGTGAGGAGCCAAAAGAAGACAGATCCACCACACAACACAAGCTTTTGTAAAGACCACCCTGACGACTGGGGACAGATTCCTGAGTGTCCCATCCCTCAGTTTGCAGGAGGGTTTCCGCTGGTTTGTCTTTTTGTACTAGTAGTAGTACAATAAAAGCTTTCTCAGTGAAATCTCATTAATATAATCACACCTCTTCTTGCTTTTTTCAGACCTGGATGTGGGTGATCGGCCCAATGGTTATTTATCTTTGCGAGCGCCTAGTGCGTTTCATTCGTTACATGCAGAGAGTCAGATACAAGAAGGTACGTTTGACTCACATTTCACCCACTGCCTCTTGAGTTGTTTTGTACATGATCCCAATCCGCCTGCTTTGTTTTCAGATTGTGATGCGACCATCTAAAGTGCTGGAGCTGCAGCTGGTGAAGAACGGTTTCAAAATGGAGGTGGGTCAGTACGTCTTCATCAACTGCCCGGCCATCTCACAGCTGGAGTGGCACCCATTCACCATGACCTCTGCGCCCGAGGAGGACTTCTTTAGCATCCACATCCGCTCAGCTGGGGACTGGACCGACAAACTCATCGACATCATGCAGAAGCTACCAGAGGGAGCAGAGGGACCCAAGTGAGTCAAACAATCCGGTCTTTTATATAGCTCTTCTGAAGGGTTTTTAATGTATATTCATAACAGCTCCTCGGTTGACTTTGGGGTGAGATTTCCTCTCACTCTTTGGATGAATGAGTATCATGTTGCAAAGCTCAGTTATAGCTGTGCTCTGCCATATTAGTTTCAGTAGTAAAGACAGGTACTAATAAATGCATGACATATGAATTGTTGTTCATGTAAAGATTTTAATTTGCTTTTGGCCTACTGCTGAAAAATTCCAAGCCTAAGTTGGAGCCTTAGAGTATCCCACAGGAAACCGCAGAAGATTAAAACCTTTTCAAACTGATACTGAATCAGTTTCTTTATATTTGTTTCTACATCCTTTTACCTGGTTTGACAACCTGCAACTTGCTCTTTGAAGACAAGTTTATTTGCCTTTATTTAAAAAAAAAAAAAAAAAAAAATTCTGGTTTGCCCTCAGGTTGGGTGTGGACGGACCTTTTGGCACAGCCAGTGAGGATGTGTTCGACTATGAGGTCAGCATGCTGATCGGTGCCGGCATCGGCGTCACTCCCTTTGCCTCCATCCTCAAATCCATCTGGTACAAGTTCAAAGACTCTGATCCTAAACTGCGCACCAGAAAGGTAATATGACTCCACTGCTCACCATTAGTCTGTTTTTAATTGTATTTAGGTTTAAAAAAAACAAAAAAAAAAACAAAGAAAGATAGAAAGAAAAGGGTGATTATCTGATGAATTCACAGTGAGCAAATCTGTTTCGAGAGTGCTACCTGTTGCCATCTTACCCAGGCAGCACCTAGTTGGACCCCCTTTTGCCTTCAGAACTGCTTTAATTCTTCACAGCATAGATTCAACAGGGTGCTGGAGATTTTAGTCCATATTGACATGTTAGCATCACACAGTCGCTGCACCTTTGATGTCAAACTCCCGTCCACCACATTCCAAAGGTGCTCTGTTGGATTGCGATCTGGTGACTGTGGAGGCCGTTTGAGTGCAGTGAAATGTTCAAGAAAGCAGTTTGAGTTGATTTGAATTTTGTGACATGGCACATTATCCCAAGAATATTCAGGTAGACTGTGGTGTTTAAATGAAGCTCATTTGGTATTCAGAGGCCCAAAGTGTGCCAAAGAAATGTCCCCCACACCATCACACCATTGGCAGCAGCCTGAATGGTTATACAAGGCAGGGTGGATCCATGATTTCATGTTGTTTACACCAAATTCTACCCCTACTCTCCAAATGATGCAGCAGAAATTGAGATTCAACCGACCACACAGCACTTTTCCAATCTTCTGTTGTCCAATTTTGTTAAGCTCGTGTAAATTGTTGTGAACTGTTGCTTTCCTATCATCTCAAAGTAGTCTTACTATTCTCCTCTGACATCTTAAATTTCCCTGACGGAATCTTCCTAAAGGGATTAATAAAGTTTTATCTAATCTAATCAAATCTAATCTAATCAGTAAGGCCTTTTCACCCAGAGAACTGCCACTCACTGGATATTTTCTCTTTATCAGGCCATTCTCTGTAAACCCTAGAGATGGTTGTGTGGGAAAAAGCCGTGTAGATCAGCAGTTTATGTAATTCTCAGACCAGCCCGTCTGACACCGACAACCATGCCACATTCAAACATTTAGATTGTCCTCATTCTGATGCTCAGTTTGAACTTCAGTCTTGATCATGTCTGCATGTCTAAATGTACTGAGTTACTCTCATGATTGACTGATATTTGTGTTAATGATGGCTGATTGATTTTTTTTTTTAATTTTGGAGTATTTCAGTTAGTTTTAATGTAGTTATTTGTATGCACACTTGTCCAGAACATTATATGTTCACATAAATATATTAGTATTTGTGCTTAAATATTGTTGGCTTCATGGATAAGTAAAATCAAATCAATTCATTTCTGGCATTCAAACTTGACACACAACCTTCAGTTGTCTTTTAAATAAAGGCACCTGTGTTTTAGTGGCACACCCAGGTTAGAGGATCTGCCATGAGGAGCACGCCCCGCTCTTTACTCAAAGGAGCATTGTTTAACATGATCACATCTGCTTCCTGGTTTCAGATTTACTTCTACTGGCTCTGCCGGGAAACCCACGCCTTTGAATGGTTCGCTGACCTCCTACAGGTGCTGGAGAGAGAGATGGAGGAGAGAGGAATGGGGGATTTCCTCACCTACAAACTCTATCTGACTGGATGGGATCAGAGCCATGTGCGTGTGTGAATCATTCACTTCACTCCACCCTCAGACCAAAGTCTATAAAAAAAAAAAAGTGTGATGTCATTTCAAGCTCACTGGCTTTTCCTCTTTCTCCCCCCACAGGCGACTCATGTGATGGTTCACTTTGATAAGGACACTGATGTGGTCACTGGGCTCAAGCAGAAAACTCACTATGGCCGACCCATCTGGGACAAAGAGTTTGAACAAGTCCGCAAAGAAAACCCCACGTAAGCCAAATAAGTGTCTTAAAACTGAATAAATATAAAATCTACAACAAAAACTGCACAAAAGCTACAGGACACTGAATCCACTGAGTTATGGTGATAAGAATAGTATGTTCTCGTGTTATTTAAAATCTGAAAATTAACTTTTTATAGCTGTAAAACGAATGAATAAAAAGTACAGAATTACCCGTATATCCAGTTGTAGCAGATTAGAAGGATAAAGCAGCCATGTTTTTATGTTTTTAGGTCCATTGTGGGAACTTTCTTGTGTGGCCCTGAAGCTCTTGCCAAAGTCCTGGAGAAGAAATGTGTCAAATACTCAGACGTGGATCCTCGCAAGACCAAATTTTACTTCAACAAGGAGAACTTCTAAGCAATTAACTGACAAATGATAAAACTGTGAGGAAAACCAGTGCGACATGATGGGCGAGTTGCTGTATGTTTCTGCACCTATTCTGAAAGCACAGTGTGTCATCAGTCTGTAGTGCTCAGGGAAATGCTCGCTCTTCTCCATTTTCCTAGATGCATTAATGCATCACTGAGGCTACACATGCATTTGTTATATTAAGTTGCATTATTGTAGTACTTGACTAAAGTTACAGGGGAAATTTTTACTGTTACCAAGATGAGGACCTCTATGAACATGAAGATGTTGACCGATCATGTGGAAAACGCTCTTATTTGCACAAATATAACAAATCAAGAAATTCTTCTTTGAAAAATTAAATACAAAAATTAAACCTTTTGATTTATTATCTGTTTTAGCTCTTATGCAAAATCTGTTAGCTGTCCCAATCATATTTTCCACTCAAGACAATTGATTGCATGCACTGTACATATTGTATAGAACCTGTTTGTAAATACGCATGAATGTATACGGAAACAGGTTTACTGGAAAAACATGTCAGTCATTGAGCTCGTGATCTTCTAAAGATGTGGGAGACAAGTGAAGAGTTTTTATTGTAATGAATTCTGAATTACTCATGAATAAAATAAATAAAGGCAATCAATGTATTCTTTTTGTTTTATTCACAGAACAGTTACACCATAACAAGCTGGCTTTTCCAGGAAAAAAGAAACCATGAGACAATTGCCCTCTAGCTTTCATACGTTCTCAACATTCACCATCTTCAGCCTCTCAAAAGTGTGACTTATTTTTACATCCACATGGACCAAACTTACTCACAAAACAAACAAAATGATTTAAAAAAGGAAAAAACTACAATATTCTAGACTAATATCGGACGTCTTCAGACCTCTTCAGACTGTTTGCAGCTTTTTCCGAGTGGGGCAGACCGCAACTCCTGACACAATGAAAGAAAAAAAGAAGGTAAGCACAGAAATGCGTCAGCATTGACAATGTTGCTCCATGACGTCGCAACATTTCAAAATCCCGTGAATTTTCCAATGACGTTTGATTTGCGACTAAAAGGAAAGAAGCTGTCTTTACAGTACTTTATCAGTCAGGTCATCAAGGTGCCCCGCTCGCGGTCTTCTGAATCTGTTCTTTGAGGATCAGGATGCTCTGTCGCTGCTCTGGCGGCAGCATGGCGATCTGTTCTGGGGTCAGCTGCAGCACCTGCATGATGAGGGCAGCCTAAGAAAGAAAGGGAAATGTTAAAAAAGGTAAAACATGTTTTTCTGGCCCACAAAGTCAATAGAAATTAGTGGGTCTATTAATAGTATTTGACACAACAAAAATTGCAACAACAGTTAAAAGCTTAACAGTCGTTACTGTTCACAGATTTGTGCATTAAAGAAAGCATCAAAGCAAAAAAATTCATGTCGAGGATTTTTTTTTTTTTTTTTTTTTTTTAAATCAAGCTATTTGAGTTAATCAATGAATCACTGCAGCCCTAATTTGAAGTGACTCATGGTCCAAAAGTGACACCCACCTTCTCTTGATCCTGTGTGGAGACCTGACTCTGACCTGGACTGAAGCCTCCTCCTGATGGGGGAACACCAGAAATACCAGGACCCTGCAGGAGAAGCACAGCATTACTGTACATCAGTTTTTCAGCTAGGAATGATCATTCAACATGAGCAGACAGCACAGCTTTCTTTTGCCCTTTTTCCCCTTAAACATTTTCAATGTTTTTGTAAAACCTGTCCAATAAATAATTTACAGGATTCTGAGATACATTCTGAATATTAATGAAGTCAAATAATAGTGATGAAATGCAAAATTTTACAACTGTATGTAGAGATCACCAGAGTCTCTCCTCTATCACACAACCCTCTGAATGTCCTTCATGAACCTCCTCTGAGGTCTAATGGCTACTCCCAATGAAAATCTTAACATCTTCAATTCTGCCACCTCCAGTTCCACCTTCTATATTTTTGTCAGTGTCACCGTCTCCAAACCATACTTTCACTCTCGCTGCTCTCCTGTCACAAATCACCCTTGACACTTGCTTCAACCCAGCCTGCACTCTCACCTCTTTTGTGCACTGTCTATTGCTTTGGATGGTTGGCCTCCAGGTATTTAAACTCATCTATCTTCACTCCTTAAAGTCAAACCTAAACAAATAGCTGAGAGACATTAATATAAACATACCGGTCTTGCAGGTGGAGGAGCATTTGGGCCCATCGCATGAGGAACAGGACCTTGCATTCCTGGTGCTATGGGAACCCTCTGACCCGAAACTGGAACACGAGCGTCCATTGCCCTTGGGTCACGGCCTGTTAAAGGACACAAAATATTATGTTAATATAATTTAAACTACTAACAAATTATAACTAACTGAATTATTACATTATGAAGATAATTATTTTAGCAGTTTTATTAGAATAGAAGAATGCCTTTGTCATTATACAGAATGTACAAGTCTATTACTTGGCACCAATTAGCAGCCATGCACCTGTATTATCTGTGTATACAGCACGCTAAGCAAGATTGCCAGAATTAGCTGATAATTAAACTCACTACCTTCTCATCCAAATAACTTCTGGCTCCAAAAAACCCAAGATGTCAGCACAGATGCTAACACCGAGGTCTCAAAGCCGAGCTTTACAAACCAGTGTCTGACAGCAGTGGCTACATACATTTTTTATATACAGTCTGTAGTATTTAACCAAACAAAAAAAAGGGGCTAGGACACATAATCAGAGGGTTCTCTGCCAGCTGAGACCTGTCACAAAGTGCACACAATCAGAGCTAAATTTAAGCTCAAAATACGCCACATTCTCAAACTACAAAGCCTTATAGGAGCAGCTACCTCTGGCTTCCATAGGGGGTCCCCGTGGCTCCATCATGGGGGCCGCTCTGGGGTCAACCATCATGTTCCGTGGTTCGCCCATGGGTGGGCCTCTTATGTCCATAGGAGGCCCTCTCATATCTGGAGGGGGTCCACCTGCCATTGGTGGCATGTGTACAGGTGGAGCTTGGTGGGGTGGTGGAGCTCCCATGTAGCCTCGGCTAAACACACACAAAATAAGAGAAGGTAAATATTTTTAAAGCTGAAATGGCAGTTATGTCATATTTTTAGGGTTTAAAGTGGTCCTTGACATTACAATCAAGTATCATAAAAGCAAGCTATATTAGGTACATATTTTGCTAAAAAGTAGAATTCATTGTTAGTAGTAGAGTCTAGTCTAGTAGTAGAGCTTATAGAAAATGATGCAGTACTTTTCACACCACCTGTGCTTTATGGTTATAGATGAAGCATCTCCTATTATCCAAATTGTTCAAATGGCCAAACAAGGTCAATATTTATTAATAAAACAGTCGCATGAAATGGGATGCATTTGTCAGTGAATCATGAAAAATAGACCCACAAAATAAACTATATCTGATAATTAAGATTAATGGAGCGGGACTAGCAGCTATAGTGAGCATCACTGCTGACAAGCTGCCCACTTCCATCTTCTCAGCCAGGTAACGGCTCCTCTACAGTGTCCTGCTGTTTTGTGCAGCCTGAAATCAGACTTAAGTTTCGATTGTTTGTTAACTTTCTCTATTATTACATTTCCTTTTTTGTTACTAAGGTAACCAGTGGTTTTGCCCAATGATCTAGTACTAAAAAAGGATTTAGGATTACATCATCAGTAACTGAAACTGACACTCCTAAAAGTCGCACCCAAATGTATTGTTAAGATAAAGGGAACATCTTACTTGGGGTCTATGACCTCTCCAGTGACAGACAGCAGAGTTCCTCCTCTGGGGTCATTGGGACCATCTCCCAACAGGCCTCTTGGGGGGATACCGCCTGGTCCTGAGAGGAGAAATTCATAAATTCAACCACAAACATGCACGTAACAGATGACACAAGAAGCATTTGTCAGCCAATTAATGATGAGAAATGGGATGTGTCATCATAAAGAATGGCTTGCACCTCTCAAAGGGCTGAAATTCCAGTTAAGAAGAACCACACACACACACACACACACACACACACACACACACACACACACACACACACACACACACACACACACACACCTCTAAAAAACCTGAGTGTTTGCTCAGTAGAAACACACCGTTATCTGGCACTGGTAAAACACAGATCACAGCAAACTGCCACATCCCCAACACACAGACACATCAGGGTGTGGTAAAAGACAACCAAGGAGGAAGGCTGGAGCACTGCGGTCTCACAAGGATCACAAGAAGCACCCCGAGAGCACAAACCTCCACCAGGGCACCTCACCCACCAGGCAGTATTTACTTTGAAGGGAACAGCATTGTATTTTGTATATATTAATTTTGTTTTCTTTGTTCTTTTAAAATGTACTTTAAGAAGTTTGTAGTGCAGTAAAACAGTAAAACAATTGCAAACTGCAGGCTTTTATTATTTGCCCTGAAGAAGCCAATTTTAATATACTTGACATCATTTTGAGTATAATTATTTATTATGTGGATCTAGTAAATGTATAGCATTCATTTCACTGTTTAGTAAAATTTGTTTAAATGTTTTGAAATAAATAAAGTGAAAAGTTTTTGATTACAAGTTTATTTTGTTTTAAAAACTTTGTGCATGTATTCAAATTGTTATGCATTTAAATGCTTATAATCATTACTGTAATTACATAAGGTTATAATAAAATGAATCAACTATACTCAAAAAGTATCCCATGCCAACATGTTCTCGTCAGTCTGAAAACCTGGTGTCATTTTAAATAGCTCCGCATAGCATTAATATGACTTTGACCTTCAGATCAATCTATTGACCTTGAAGGAAAGGTCAGAGGTCATGTGAGACATTTTATATTTTATATCTTTATACAGTACTTTCTATATGTTGACAACACACATCACACTTGTAAGAATAATAGTTTCTATGTCAAAAGGCTTTTTCTCAATTTGACAATATATCATTAACTTAACCCTGAAGATCTTGGTGGATTTAAACCAAATTTTAACAAACCGTTAACGTGACCCCACTTTAAACCCCTACAAAGTTTGATCAGAAGTCATTAAAATTCATTTTCTAGCTGTCGTGCTCACAGATATGAGGACAGAATGACGCATGCACGGCTACCAAAAGCAGCTTCTTTGTTGGAGGTAAATATGAAGATTTAAAGATTTGAAAACTGGTGCGTAAAACAAACAAAAAAAGTCTCAGATACAGAAAGCTGATTTGAGAGTGCTGTCCTATTTGTGACTTATCAGTGTGACATTTGGCCATGAAAGCACTGCAGACAGGAGGAACGCAGAGGGAAGATAAAGACCAATGGTTGTGTCATTGCTCAATAGCACTGAGACAACAACCTATGGTGATGCTATCCCTAACGAACAGAATATTTCAGCTAGCTCAGTGTAAATTAGGCTCATTTACCATTTTTAAGCTGAAAAATCTTAAATTAAATATAAAAAGCTTTTCCTGTTGTACTGGCAAAGTTATTGCTTTCTGTTTTTGCTCTGAGTAAAAAGAATTTAGAAGAAACTGATCAGACAAAGATGCCCTGGGCTGCCCGTCACTGTGATGCTCCTGTTTGTGTGCCGCAGAGCAGCATCAACTCCACTGTTTGCAGTACTCTCAGCACTGTCTGCAGCACATGTAGCAGAGTGTCACGACAGCTAAGCAGACGGTGATTCAAATATCAAAAAGTGCCAATGAGTTCCTTAAATACATACTGCTGCACAGTTAAAAATACTATTACAACTGCAGTGATGGTATAGTTACCTTGAAAGAGTAGTCCAACTACTGATTACTCCTTTAAAAAGTAACTTAGTTACTTTACTGATTACTTAATTTTAGAAGAAACTAAGTTAGATTACAAGTTTATTAGTTACTTTCAACAGCTGCCGGCGTTGTGCCAAAAAGTGATCGTCTGTCATAAAGTGATTCAGATGTTTCTGTGTGTTTTTATGTGTAATGTCTTTGCTTATTTGATATGATTTATGAAGGGCTTATATATAAAATGAAGAAATAACCTGTTTTTCAACAATCTTTAATCAATCCAGAGCTTTTTGGCCACTTCAAATATCTTTATAGAACTCTGATGTTATATTTGTTGTGATTTCTGCAGCCTTCTGAGCCAGATTTCTGTTTAAAAAGACATTTTTAATGTCAGTTTTTACCTTGAAAGGAAAAAAACGAATATATAAAAGTCACTTTGCCAAAAACTGAGTGCCGCTTCTACCTTTCTCACTCAAAATTACCTGATATCATTCATGAGAGATATGTTTGATATATGCTTCACAGATTATAGGTCACCAAGTCCTTTACAGCCGTTTAAATACAGGGAATAAGTTTTTGGCAACTACCGAAAATTGCTGTTTGGCAGACGATGACTTTTTGGCACAATACCAACTTTTTCAGCTCTCCCCCACTTACTGGTTTGTACCAGAGTCCAGCTTTTGATGTTTGGCTGCTGGGGAGCTCCTGCATCAGCCGCAGCTCTGCTTCGCTCCACCTGTTGCGACTCGCTCTGTAAGTTTGACTGCGCCGTGACTCCAGATGTTTCCTCATATTTGACGTTATGTTTTTGAAGCTAGATAGCACTTTGTCGCAGCACAGAGTGCACAACTAACCTTGATGTTGTCATCTTTAGCTGCCACAAACTCAAAATAGTGCCTGTATTTCAGCTAGAAAACGCGCATCTCTCTCCTCCCTCCATTGTTTACGTTTGTGTCGCTGTGCTGTTATTGTCCTCATGCTGAAAACGGGACTTAACTGTCGCATCTGCCACACGTCACTCCCTGAGAAGAAAGCAAAAATATATCTTTGTACTGAGGAAAATGACAAAAATAGTAACGCACAGTTACTTGGATAAGTAACTTTAATCTGATTACTGGACTGCAAATAGTAACGCGTTAGATTACTCGTTACCGAGGAAAAAAGTAGTCAGATTAGAGTAACGCGTTACTAACATCACTGTACAACTGTTCTTCCATTTAAAGATTACTGCAGTTCTCATATTCTGACTAAAAGGTGCTCGATGTGGGTAGGCGGAGGGCCGCACACAGGGTCATGCTTGTAAAGTAATTGTATTTATAAAATGCTTTTCTAGTCTTGCGAACCACTCAAAGTGCTTTAAACTACAAGTCACGTGTAACTATTCGTGCAGCAACGATTCATCGAATAACTCAATTCTAAAAAATCCTTGACACAAATTTTTTTGCTTTGACGCTTCGTTTAAACTCTGCAGCGCTCAGTTGTCACCGTGTACATGCGAGCAATTTCACCCATATTTGCAACTAAAAACAGACCTGCAATAGAAACTTATCACGGAGCATGTGTGCGAATAACAAGTATTACAACATTAGCCTGTGCAGGCCCCAGTTTTACAACAAAAGAACTGAAGACAGAACAGCAGTGAAGATGATCACAGCTGTCACAGTTAAATGTTAAGTCTGTCTACACACACACAGACACACACACACACACAGTGAAGCACAAAGAGGCGGAGCCATTACAGAGACAGTGAGCTCAGGATGAGTGTAAGAAAATGTTCTAGCGTCCAAAACAGCAGCGCTTGTTCCTGTAATCACCATTAAAACCTTCACTGGGAAAAAGCTGGAGACAGTCCTTCAGCAAACCACCTGATCAATAAGCTCCAATGTGAACAAAAGTGATCTTTGTAGCCATTTGTTTTACACGGAAAAAAAAAAAAAAAAATCTACAGTGAAGCTACAGAAGTTAAAGTAAAATATGCAGAAAAACTGTTAAAAATCAGGCAGCTTGCTGAAGGCTGACAGCAGCTGTTCTACTTTACACCTGCAACAAGGAGGAGTGGGTCTAAAGTGGGACATGGGGTATACCAGACAATATTTATTTCAAGGTTTTAGTAACATTTTGCTAAACTGGGTTAATCTAAAATATAAATAATATTTGAAAATATAAAAATACCACCCCCACCCCGGTAGGCCAATAAAAACAGACATGGGCCAGTAAAAGTCCAAGCCACTGACCTGGAGATGTTGGGTGGGACACTGAATTATTTTTAACATTAATTATTAATATGTACCCCATCAGAATGTTTGTTTTCTGCAGTGGGTCTAAAGTGGGACATGGGGTATACCAGACAATATTTATTTCAAGGTTTTAGTAACATTTTGCTAAACTGGGATAATCTAAAATATAAATAATATTTGAAAATATAAAAATACCACCCCCACCCCGGTAGGCCAATAAAAACAGACATGGGCCAGTAAAAGTCCAAGCCACTGACCTGGAGATGTTGGGTGGGACACTGAATTATTTTTAACATTAATTATTAATATGTACCCCATCAGAATGTTTGTTTTCTGCAGCAGGAAACGTTGCATCAAAGCACAGAGAAAACCCCAGTTCTGAGAAAGCGTGCTTGCTTTTTCTTCACGCTTCTTTAAAGGCTTACAGACGCACACATTGACTAGCATATTATTTAAACATGCAGACAAAGACACGCACGCACAAAAACACATACACATGGACACACACTAAATTTACCTCATCCAGAAGGTAAATTTGGTGGTGGTGGGGGAGGGGTTTGTATCATTTTGGTATATACTTTGGTATCCAAAGACACAAATGGCAACTTCATGTAGTTTGGATGAGCGCGTCTCCAGAAAGCCTACGGCCTGTCCGTACAGCGCAGCCACGTTGTCCTCAACAGCAACTCTATGTTTGTGAATTGTTTATTAGACATCTGCAAATTGCATCTATGACACAATAAGCCGTTTACGCTCTCTCCAAAAGGGTTCTGATATCTGATTATTTTTTATTGAATTTTTTTTTTTTACTAAATTGGCTTCAGCCTCATTAACAGAGTACCAAAGCAGCTTCATTATAATACATTTCTTAACAGTACTGTCCTGCTGGAAAACAAACCCAGCAATTTCATGTCATTATCAACTGACTAAGCTTTCCTGGAGTAAACAGAAGGCATCTAGTCTCTTTCCATTAGTGCAAATGACATGTGCCTTTTCAAATTATGAATGCTGCTAACACAAAGACAGACTTTCATTATATGAGAAATTTCACTGTTTTCATCTTTATCCCAGCAATAGTCATAAACCATGTTTACCAATAATAAACATCCCACGTCTGAACTTATTAACCTTCAGGTTTAATCCTACAGAATCAGAAAACGAGTGGGAGCGCTGTAAAAATGTGTGAATGTCATCTATAATGATTTTAGAAGAACAAACAGTAAATCTTGTTTGATCACTAAATAGAAGGTCTACCCTGATTTTGTCAGATGAAGTACCCAAGATATCTGCAAGCACACAGGTATACTGAGGAGAAACCCCACTCCACTGGCTCGCTGACCCAAATTTACCCACAGTGCCATGGCAACAGCACCAAGGCTAAAAACAGAACATAAACAGAGAAAACGAGAATACGGAGGCCTTTTGGGAAGAAAAGAAAAATGTCCCTCCACCCCAACATCCTCAACGTGTGGCCTCAAAAACTACAATCCAGCAAGTGTTGAGCAACAGAAAATTTTCTCCGGTTGTCATCCATCAATCTGGATCAATGAGAGCTCAATTCTCCTCCCAACTTTGCCAAATCTCAACCAGCAGATTCTGCTGATGATTCTGTAATCCCCCCATTTGAATTCTGTCTAATTCCAAAGATGGGCCCTAACAGGGAAGCAGAACAAAGAAGTAAACAGAAAAAATGAGCTAAAATATGGCAAGGACAAAAAGGACCGAAAGAAAAAGTTGCTGTTCTGTAGAAATCAGATAATGCCGACTTGGAACTCACGGCTTTACTTCTAAAGAACTTTGTACCCATTACCTGGATCTAATCCAGTGTACCCTGTATGATCAGAGTCAAGATGCTCACTCAGACAACCCACCTCGCAATTGCATCTGATCTTGTACTACTGTCTGTCCCTGTGTTGGTGTTGTTCCTACAACCTCATGATTAGTGTCGTTCCAGGACTATCATTACACACGGCCAATTACACTGTTGTTGTAATGTCGTAACTTTATGAATTCCAGGAAACAGCCAAAACAAAAACAAAAAAAAAAAAATCGATTCCTTGAAACATTGTGAAAAGGTTGTCAAAAGTAATTTACAAATAGTGGGTGTGCGTCACCAAGATGTCAATTACAATCCGTTCGTACAAGTTTACCCTCAGAGCTTTCTACAAAACATTACCAACAAATTGTTACGGTTGGTGAAAATGTAACCCAACCTGAAACTAACAACACGGTGCTCAAAAGTAACCAAAGTGCAACACAGAAAAAAAAAATATACCAAGAATCTAAAAATAATTAGTCAATACTGACTTGATTTCAAGCAGCACATAAACCCCAGTCTCCTCAGCCTAGTCCTTATACACTGACATTGACTTTATATGACCTCATCTGAATTCTGAAACCCTTTCTGAAGCAGTGGCAAGTTAAAGTTCCACGGAATATCATCAATGCCCTTTGTCATGATATCTATCAGGTTACATAATGCAGTCTGACAAGGAAGCTGAAGGCTGAACGCCTGTGCCATTTGCACAAATTGGTCTCAGGTGAATTTGTATTGTTGTCACAGCCCAACTGTGCCTATCTTTACGACAAAAATATTCATTTTACATTCACTAAAATCAAGAATCAGGGGTATTTCTACATATTTCTCTTTGTTTAATAAACATTAGTATATTTTCTCTGAGCAGTGCTGCATACTGCTTTACTACTAGAACAGGAAGGAGGTAATCAGAATTTAAAACCAAATGATGGCATACAATACACTGCAGCTGTCACCAGTGTCTCTACTAAAAGAAATAATCATAGAAAGAAAAAACAAACAAACAAAAAAAAAAAAAAACAGTCTCTTCTCATATACAGTTTCACCATTCTCATGACCTGGCATATTCTTATGTAGCTGTGGTAGTGCCCTGAGATCATAATCATTATATCAACTGATTTATTATTATTAACTTCTCTAATGGCTACATGTCTGATGATTCACATTTGTTTATGCAGGAAAAAAAAATGTGCTGTATATTTGGAAAGTGTCACTGCTCAGCAGTGCTGCGACCTGACTGGAGAACTGAGAAAGCACGGTGATACCTTGAGGCCGCTCGATAGCAGCTTGACCAGACGATCCTGTGGGAGAATGCTGAAGGTTTCCTGAGCCAGCATTAAAGTGAGAAGAACAGGAGACACAAGACTCAAGAGGGCAAAGCAGCATTTTAGCATGCTCAGTTATCTCATGCACAAATAAAGGCACAGAGGGGTGAAGAAGAGGGAACTTTTCTAAAATCATTAAGATTGAATAAATCAAAAATTAAAGAATGAAAGAAAGAACAGGATAATGAGATCACATGGCATAAATTCTTTGTGGGGGGAAAAAAAACTTCCACTATTTATAGGGCTGTGGTGACACCTACTGATCCAAATGAGCCATGACATGTGCAAAGTTTTGATGCAAGTGGATTCAATAAGTATTCAGATCCCTTCCTTTTTATTGCAAAAGCTGTCATGTAGATTTAATCTTCCACTACAGTTGCATGGAACTGTGTTTAAAGGACTCTGTCAGCATCAATGGAAAAGATTTTCTTTCCTGATGAGACAAAAACTGAACTCAAATCCAAGCTCTATGAGGGGTTCTTGGTCGCCTCAATGACTGAGGCTCTTCTTGCTGTGTTACACAGTTCAGCCAACTTATAGAGACCACTCAAACCTTTAGAAAACAATTTTAGTCACAGAGGTATACAGATAGATAATCGGACCTCATGGCTTTTTTTTTTTTCTCATCCCAACACACATTGTGAATTGTGGGATCCTAAATACACACACAGGTGTGCCTTTCTAATCCATCCTACAGATGGACTTCAATCAAGTTCTAGACTTAGACCACATGTAAATCTGTCCACAGTCATCTTTGTCCACAAGAAAATGCAAAAAGGAACCAACTGAAGTCAAAACCATGTCAATGCGACAGGTGACAATACTATACTATAAACCTGTTTAGACACGCCCCACTTCAGACTCAAGTTCAAGTTCATTTCAATTCATATTTTCTGGTCATGCATGCTCCACCTGCAGTGGCTCTAAACTACACCTGCAACCCACGTGGAGTGGCTACTGGAAAATTACTTCATGTAAATAAAAGCGAGAACACCACAAACTCTGATGTGTGAAAAACTGCACATCAATGCAAGGAAGGCGTCTCCCAAAGGCCGCTTTCAAAGACCAAAAACTCTGTTTGCATGTGGATGAAAGTAAAAAATGCATTAAAAAAAAAAAAGACCAATTTAAAAAAATACCAGTGTAAACGCAGACAAAGCCTTCTCACGAATAATTAAAGCAAACAACATGCACCCAATCTGGGAGCCCATCAGCTAATGTCTGGGGTCAGTGTTTCGGGGCTTCCGGTGTAGCCAGCTGATGGCGAGATAACGGATAACTGATATCCGGGCCGTGACTTCCTGTTATGTACGCTGTCTGTGTCAGATGATGAGTGGAGACGTATTTACAAAAAAGCAAATAAAAGGCTAAATCATCATCAGACAAACAGAGTATGACTTTTCCAATTTGCTCTCCACGTGGAGTGGTGATTGATCAATAATACTCTGATAACAAAACGGACACCAAAAAGATTTGGGTAGCAAAAGTCTCCGATTCTGCATATTCACTTGTGGGTATCTGTTCATAGTAACTGACTACAGCATGTCTGCCACAGCAATCAGATAACTAATGTGAATAAGGGAGCTCAACTTTGAATTTTTAGTAACATTTTTCAAAAACATGTTTGCACTTTGTCATTTTGTGTTAAAGTGTGCCGATGGATCCAATTAAAATTAAAATGACATCATAATAAAGCATGCACAAACAGAAAGGGTGTAAATACTTTCTGAATCCACTGGAAAAAGACAAATTTTTTTTGCATTTGCCAAATTTATCTTAGAAATAAGCCCATCCTAATAGGCAATTCTGTACTGAAAAACTGCTGTTCACAAACATCATCATCATCTACTGACAAACATTAGCATTATTGGTTATTGTTTTATACATATACAAATAAAAGAGGCCGCTAACAAAATATGATTTTTGCTTTTTTCAAATTTCCAGAATGCCTTTTTGCAATATATATATATATATATATATATATATATATATATATATACACACATACACACACACATATGCTTAGTACATTTTAAATGTTATAAATTGCACACTAGATTAGTAAATGTTTAATAAGTTTATGGAAATGTCTTCACTTTTGCCTTGCGGATATATACACACCCTGCTTTTATGGTTTGTTCAAGTAACTTTAAATTAAACGTGAACAAAAAACAAAAACAAAAAACATGTTAATCTTAAGAATGATGATTGGGAAGATCATACAGACAGAACAACTGAAGGGAGAAAATTGCTCAATAAAATGGAATAAATATAAAGTCCCTCAGTTTGTCAATCTGTGGTCTGATGGCCCTCAACAAACTCGGTAATAAACATCTGGAAGGCCGGGATCGCACCGCCACAACCGGATCATTTGTCATTTCAAAGCTTGCATGCAGT
Organism: Archocentrus centrarchus; assembly: GCF_007364275.1. Classification (NCBI taxonomy): domain Eukaryota; kingdom Metazoa; phylum Chordata; class Actinopteri; order Cichliformes; family Cichlidae; genus Archocentrus; species Archocentrus centrarchus. The sequence goes on along the minus strand of NC_044355.1, from coordinate 11,049,070 downwards.
CTGAGGATTACCTGGAGGTCCAACTGGTCCCGGTCCAGGCCCAGGTCCTGGTACTGGCATGGGTCCAGGAACAACACCCATATTAGGGGGCTGCATCATCTGGGGTGCTCCATTGACATGCATTCCAGGCTGAGGAAAATAAAAATTATTAATAAATGAATAGCAATAATCTGTCCTAAAACTTTATCTACAGAACATATGTCGTGACACCCCCACCACCACAAACATGTTAAGTTACGGTCAAGTTACATTTCTGTCCGCATATTTGCTCCATTTTCCAGTCGTTTCAACTGAGATCTGACAAATGAATGAATTCAAGCATGAAGTTCTTGTTTGGGCTCGATCTCCTGCCAGCTCTGGACTAACTTTGCAGCAAAACATCCAATCTACAAGCAGTAGCATTGCTGTCAGGCACTGCTTACAGCAGGAGTGTCAGACCCATTTCAGCTCATACACATACACAGTTTGACCACACATGAAAAAGGACCTCCTCTCCTACAGTGTAAAATAAAGTCACATTTATTGAGCCATTCACTTGCAAAACAGACAATGAATAGCTTAAGATGTAAAGAAAAATCAGCACAATTTTAACATTATGTTGGTGTTTTGATAGTTTGACGGCAGTTATTCAAATTCAGCCTACAGGGGATCTAGAAAGAAACAAAACTTTCACATGTAGTTTTTACTTCTTTATAATTCAGGCCCTGTCCACACCCACACACTTATTTTGGAAACATAGCCTTTTCTATACATTTAGGCTTTTGTCCACACATAAAAGCCTTTTAGGTGACTGAAAACTGAACTTTTTAAAAACTACTTTCAGATTTTGTCTTGCATTGTCAAAGGTGTGCACCTTTATCTCCTTTTCTGATGTCAGACTGCATCCCATGTTATTATTGTGACACCTAGGCTTTGGATTGGCCAACATTCTATAGGATTAGGATTATATCACCATTGACAGTTTTATGCATTTTCATGTGACCAAATATTTTTCAACTAGTGCTTGTGTGGATGGATTTTTTTTTTTTAAACAAAAGTGGAAAATCCCTGTTTTGTTTTGTTTTTTTACACGTGGACTTAGCCACAAACTGATGTGCCACAGGGTGGTGCAGCCGTTACCACAGTTGCCTCACAGTAGGAAGGTTCTTAGTTCGCACCTACTAGTCAGCTGTGCCTTTCTGTGTGGAGTTTTCTTATCCTCCCTACACCTGCATGGGTTTCCATCCAGGTACTCCAGTTTCCTCCCATAGCTCCAACACATGTGGTACAGTTGAACAGTGCCAAAAAAAAAAAAAAAAAGACCTTCTACATCCTTTTCCTAATCACGTTTCTCTGACCTTGGTGGAAAATGTTATGAAGTGTGAAGGAGAATGTATAAGGGCTTAGAAAAAGAGAAGCATAGTGCTCAAAGAATCCAAATGTACTTACACTAGTAATGTGACGGTGGACGTATTACAGAAGATGTATTACAAAAGGCACATTTTACATTTTACTGTGAAATTCCCTGCATCCAGTACTCATCTGAAGTGACCCTATTGGAAAATTAATTCATGATAATCCTAAAGGCTGGTAATATAAAAATCTTTATGCTTCTCATGCAAACCAGCTCCTGTTCACAGATAACCCATGGGCTTAACAGCAAAATTTCAAAACATATCAGCAGGTTATGGAAATCTGCACAAACACTTGCATGATCAGCGCCACTTTGTCAGTTTTGTTGATCATTTTCATGAACAGTCGGATGGTCCATTGCTATAAATTATGGGTTGGAATTATCTGCTTTCCTTTCATAAAGGATGGTCCAGCATATCCTCTGCTAAAGGAAGTAATAAAGGAAGCACTGAAGCACTGTTTCTTATCATTTTTGAGAATTCCACAAGCTCGTCTGATAACTGCCAGGCAGATACTTCCGGGTCACCTGCCTCAGTCTGAAAATTTCCTAAGCAAAATTAATTGTTCGACCGCACCCACGCATGTCAGGTTAACTGGTGATTCTAAACAGGCCGTAGGTGTGAGTGTGAGCGTTAATTATAGTCTGTCTGTCTGTGTTAGCCCTGTGATAAACTGGTGGCATGTCCCAGATGTAACACACCTCTCACCCACTGTCAGCTGGGTTAGACTCCAGTATCAGAAAATGGATGGATGATTCAAACGGAACGGATGATTTTTGAAATCTAGAAAAACTTTCCACTCCTGTTTAGTAATGCTGGCATCACAAACAATTTTCACACTTCAAAGCCATCCAGTGCAGCAGACCGGAACATTTAGTGGGCCATTTCTCACCGCCCTGACTTTACGATCCTTCCGATCAGTATTTATTCACTCCATGCATGGAAAAATGTGTGTGTGTTTTTCCATGATTGGAACAGTATGGGTACATTTTGTTGAACAAAAACAGAAAGATCTGTTGTGCTTACCACAGGTTGAGACACTGGCTGAGACACGGGCACGGTAGGCTGCGTAGGTGGAGAAGTGACCGTTGGTGCTCCTCCACCCTGTCCGCTGGAAATCAGAGGCTGGACTGTAGTCTGACGATGGAGCATTTTCTGCACAAGGAGTAAGGAGGGAAAACACTGCTGGTTTTGGCTTTAAAATGCAGGACAGAATAAACATCTACTGACAAATGATAGGGTCACAACTGAGAACAACTGTCTTCCATTTGTGACTCATCTCTTTATTCTCACCAAGGCTATCTCAGGATCAACAATCCGCATGACCACTTGGGCCTGCAGCAGAGCGTAGGCCAGCTGAGGGTTCTGCAGCAGCATGTTCCTCGCCTCCTGCGGACTGTTTTGCACACACAGCTGGAGAGAGAAACCATTTTTTTTTTTTAATTTTACCAAAAGTATCTGATTTTAGAAAGTACAAGGGAAATCTTTGAATATATCCCTAATGGATTTAAAAAAAAAAACAAAAAAAAAGAAAGAAAAGCTCATGGTTTTTTTTCCCCTACCAGTTTTTGCTACCCACTCATGACTCAGACATAGCTCCATAACAAACAAACATGAGATCAAGATCTTCAGAAATATCTGTGTTATTAGATCTGGAGCCCAAACACTTTGATTCTGATCAGCATATGGAGCGGTCCTACTGACACGAGCTTTTGGCACAAAACAACACTTTGTGAGTCGAGGGAAAGACGTCTCCAGTGTGGTTTTTCTTTGCGCTTAATGAAGCAGACTGCCAGCTGTGCAAAGATGAGGCTTCACTGGCAGAGCTGAGAGTGGCAGACTGCACAGCAGAGCCTCTGTTAATGAAAGGGAAGGAAGAGTGTCTGCATACAGTTGTCAGGCTGGAGGTAATTTAGCCTGAGAAACATTTGTCACCATCCTTCCTTGTGCCTAAAAATGAGTAAGCAGCATTGTACATACAGTCTGAGAACATGTCATTTGGGGAAACTAATGTTTAATTCTATAAGATTCATCGTGACTTTGGTCATGTTTAAACCCTCAAAGATAAGTAGATTTGTTAAATCTGGTTGTCTATGCATCAGAGCCTGTACAGTTATACAAAGAATTGAGCATAAACTCACAAAATTAACATTTCAATGTGCCATTAACAAAGATGATTCATGAGGAGGAGGCACCATAACTGCCCATTTGGCAGATGATTCTGCGTGCACCTCTTACAAAGCCTAGAGTAGAGAAAGCACAACTAGAAAAAAAAAGATCCGTGTTTCCTAAACACCCCACCTTCATCTGTTTCATGAGTTCAAACATCTGCTCAGGTGGCAGACTGGCCACCGCTCTGCTGATGGACTCTGGGGCCTCCTCTGGCTGTACGCTGTCTCCATAAGGAGACTCAATAATGGGGGCACCGGTTCCCAAACCTGTGCAAGACAAAAATAACTTGGGAATTGGAACAGTTTATAAGATTACATAAGCAAATTTGGGAGAAACTGAAAAATTACTTTTGAGCTCTTCCTTGTTCTTCTCACTGGCTGCGTTGTCAACACGGAGAGCCCGACCACTGAACTCTCTCCCATTAAGGTTTCGCATGGCACTGAGGGCCGTCTCCTGGTCTTGATATTCACAGAAGCCATATCCTTTTGGCTTTCCTGTCTCCCTGTCATACACTAACCTAAGAACAAGAGAACATAAACATGTAACAATATCCAGATGTTCAAAGTTGCAAAGAGGAGACTAAAGAGTTGTCAGAGAAGACCAAATCCAGTTTGTTCATTCACTCACCTGAAGCTGACAACAAGTCCAACTTCAGAGAATATGTCTTTCAACTGTTCTTCTGTGGCTTCATACGGAATATTTCCAACTGAAATTATTAATACACACAATGCCAAACGTTAGTATGACAATAAACAGAAGCAGGCATTTTAAATCGTGGCTTCTTTGCTCGTTCTTTTTTTTGTTTTTCTAAGTGTTCCTCGCTCGTTGTCCCGCTAACAGCAACACTAGCCGGACATCCACGTTAGCAAGTTTACGTTCATTACCCGTTTGCTATATTGATATATACTCCCTGCACGGCCCAGAGGATAAACGGGCTCCAACACGGCGAGGTAACGGCAACGAACTTACCGAACACTGATCGCAGTGACCGGTCAACGGCCGGATCTCTATTTGCGGCGGCAGCTGCGGCTACAGCAGCAGCGTTGGCAGCAGATACGTTCGCCATTTTGGGGACAGAATTTATTGTTACGCCGGAAACTAGAAGGAGACAACATCCGTTTAAAAAAAAAAGAAAAAAAAAAGGCCGCATTCAAGCCGCAACAGCGCGACCTTTCTCAACCTCCTAACCTAATCTCTTGTCTCTGGCCCTAACCTCTTCACATACTGTAAAACAATAAAATAAAAATAAAGACAACACTTGTCTGACGGCAATGTAGAAGAAGGTTTGGTGAGTAACCCTGTAATGATGATAGTTAACAGTTAATACCTGGTTAAATACTGAGGTTTGGATTGACAGCTAGGCTGTTAATATTATTCGACCATTTTATTTTATTTTATGTAGTAAACCTTTACTAACTTGTGATTTCTGGTGATCCCTGACATTCAAACATCTGCTGCAAAGAACAGAGATCCAAAATTCCTCCACAGCGATGTGAAAAACAGTTATCACAAATGCTTGATTGCAGTTTTTCCTCCCAAGGGAGGCACAATCAGTTATTAGATTTAGGGGGGCAATTATTTTTTCACACAGGACCAGGTAGGCTTGGATAGCTTTTTTTTCCACCTTAATATCATCATTTAACAACTGCATTTTGTAATACTTGGTTTATTTTTGTCTAATATTAAAGGTTGGATGGTGATCTGAAACATGTAAGTGTGATAAATATGCAAACAATTTAAAAAAGAAAGAAAGAAATCGGGAAAGGGGCAAATACTTCTTCACAGCACTTTATAAGAGGCCCAGGTGATTGGAACAGCTTTAAATCTACAGATTCTTAGTTAACGCAGGAGTCAAAGACTGAGGTTGAGCTGACCGTGATTATAATAACAATTTGGCAAATTTGCCCTTTTTTATTTAGAAGCCTATGTTGGCTGTCATTGTTGGCTCACTTCAGTTTTATGTCAGTAAATTGCTTGGTTGAGTTGCCCTTTTTTTTTTTTTAATTTAACTATTTCTGAACGTCTCACTGTTTTTGTTTGTTTTGTTTTATTGTTTATTTTGCAGTTGTCACAACTGAGATGATTTGAGTTTTGTGGCATGCTGCGTGATCCTGTTGCCCCCCCCATCCACTTAAAGCAGCCTGGCCATTCTCCTCTAAATAAAAAATATACTGCTCAAAAACCATTAAAGGAACAGTTTTTATTCAGAGTACGGCATCAAGTCAGCTAAACGTCTGGGATATTGATCTGGTCAGTTACGTAGCAGAGGGGATTGTTAATCAGTTTCAGCTGCTTTGGTAGTAATGAAACAATGGGTGCACTAGAGGGGCAATAATGAGACAGCCCCTGAAACAGGACTGGTTTTACAGGTGGAGGCCACTGACATTTTTTTATTCCTAGTTTTGCATTTGGTTAGGGTCAGTGTCACTACTGCTAGCATGAGGCCATACCTGGACCCTATTGAGGTTGCATAGGTAGTCCAACTCCTATAATGGATGGCACATCCATATGTGTCATTGCCAGAAGGTTTGCTGTGTCTCCCACCATGGCGGAAATTCCAGGAGACAAGCAGTTACTCTAGGGGAGCAGGACAGAGCCGCAGAAGGTCCGTAACCCATCAGCAGGACCGGTATCTGCTCCTTTGTGCAAGGAGATACAGGATGCAGCAATCTAGCCAGAAAAATTCACAGCCTGGCAGCGAGCCTCGGACAATCAGACAACCGTGTGCTAGTCCTAACAGCGCCGCCGCTGACGGTGAACCAGTGAAGTTCTCAGCCAGGCATGATAGTACCTCGGCCCGTCACAGCACTGGGCAATCAACCACTGGCTAGAACACAGGGATGAGCACTGCTAGTGCCCGACAAAATGACCTCCAGCAGGCCACTGGTGTGAATGTCTCTGACCAAACAACCAGAAACCGTCTTCATGAGGGTGGCCTGAGGACCCAATGTCCTCTAGTGGGCCCTGTGCTCACTGCCCGGCACCGTGAAGCCCAAATGGCATTTGGCATACCAGAACTGGCAGGCATACCACCACTGGCACCCTGTGCTTTTCACAGCTGAGATCAGGTTCACCCTGAGCACATGTGAGAGACGTGAAAGGATCTGTAGAACCCATGGAGAACATTATGCTGCCTGTAACATTGTTCAGCATGACTAGTTTGGTGGTGGGGTAGTTATGGTCTGAGAAGGCATGTCCATGGAGGGACGCACAGAGCTCAGGCACCAGGCTAGGCCACCCTGACTGCCATTAGGTATTGGAAATAAATATTTGGACCCATTGTCAGACCCTGGTGCAGCGGGTCCTGAGTTCCTCCTGGTGCACGGCAATGCTCGGCCTCACATGGCAAAAAGTATGCAAGCAGTTCCTGGAAGATGAACGAACGGATGGCACCCCCACGCTCACCCGACCTAAATCCAACAGAACACTGGAACATTATGTTTCATGTGGGTTGTCATTCCATGTCCAAAACATGCACTGTCACAGTTCTTAAATGACTGTTTTTGATATTGTTCTTCCTCACATTCCTGCTCCTTCCTCCTCTGTCTCTCGCATTGCTTTCATCAATTAGTGAAATCAAACTTTATCTCCCGTTTGCTTGCTGTGCACTTTAAAATGTCTTGTTGCTGTGAAATTACCTCAGTAACACTTGAGTTGTGTTTGAGAAATGACGTCTGTGCTGTATTGTGATTAACGTCTGCCTCCTGTTGTTAGAACCCATGCATCACATGCGAATCACTGCGCAAAAATGCTTTTTAGCAAGTGATTGCATGTTTAGAATTGTATAAACAATTAAATAAGATCTTCAAATTGTGTCTAATTAGGTGAAAACTAAGAAGACACTGAGATTTTGGTTTGGAGAAGCAGGAGTTAGTGATTCAGAAAAGCTCCAACTGCCATTTGTTGTTTCTTCTTTGAAGGCCATTGGTTCTCTGAAAACTGTGTTTGCTGAATCACAGTACTAATTACTAATTTAATACTGATAATAAATAAATATAAGGTTGAGTATACTTTATTTACTCCAGATGTGGGAAATTCTTTTGTTACAGCAGTTAATATATAAATAATAACAACAGCAACAATGATAATACTATTAAGAATAGTAAGAATAATATAACAAATAAGGTATTTCAGTATCAACAAACCAAAACAGAAAATAAAATGGATTATTAAATATAGTTAAAAAATATCAGATGACATGAGAAGAATTCAGGATTGAAATAAGATGTCTAAATGAACATACAGAAGATTCAGATGATTCTCTGCTATACACATGTTGCACTGTAGAGAGTTATTGCATGAGGTATAAAGGATTTCATGTATCTCCTTGTAGCAGCAGAGCTGAATCAGTCTGTTAGAGAAGGTGCTCCGCTGCCTGTCCAGTAAGTGGTGCAGCGGGTGATCAGAATTATCCCTGATGGATAACAGTTTGTTCAGTGACCTCCTCTCCACCACAGCTTCAAAAGTGTCCAGGTTGCAGCCAATCACAGAGCCAGCCATCCTGTTAGTTTATTCAGTCTGTTGGCGTCACCAGCTCTGATGCTGTTCCCCCAGCAGACCAAAGCAAACTGATAGAATATCTCCAGCATTTTGCTGCACACGTTAAAGGATCTCAGCTTCCTTAGGAAATAGAGCCTGCTCACCCCCTTCTTGTATACAGCCTCTGTGTTGGTCTTCCAGTTCAGTAATCACTGTGGTACCTATAGACCTTCACCACACTGACATCATGTCCCGGCTGTGTAGTCGTCCTCTTCCTTCTGAAGTCACCGTCCTTCTGGTCTTGTTTCAGAAACAGATGTTTCTTCTAAGACCACTCCACAAAATCATCCAGTAGTGGTGTGTACGCCTCCTCCTGCCCATCACTAATACATTTAACCACTGCAGAATCATCATAGTATTTCTGTAGGTGGCACGCAGGGGCTGTTCTAGAGTCTATCGGGGCCCTAAGCAGAAAATTCACAGATGGCCCCTTAAACCAGTGTTTATAACCATAATCTTATAAATAATCTGACAGCAACAAAAAACATGGACATTCGATTTGATCATGTCATGGCCAGGTGGACACACTAGACTTCTCTGCTGGCTATGTTAAATGTCAGAGTAAACAAAAGAAATAAAGAGGTGCCAGTGGAAGTTAAATCATTCATATCTCTCTCCCCCACAATTAAAGCTAGATGAGCATCATTTAGTTATTTAGCGTATTATTTAATTATGTGATAGATTGGCGATCTGTCCTGAGTATACCCTTCCTCTCACCCTATGACAGCTGGGAAAGGCTCCAGCCCCCTCCCCCATGACTCTGAATTGGATAAGTGGAGGGAAATAGATGGATGGATTATCTGCTCCACTCACCACTAGCTTGCGTTTCCTCTTCTCCCTCTTCTCCCTCTTTTCACTTTTCACTAATAACTTGCCTTCATTGTTGCTCATTGTTCTGTGCAACTTATTCACCTTGAATTATAACTCTGCTCAATATGTTGTTGTTTTTTAATCACAAATGACATAAAACATCATGATATTTAAGGATGGTGTTAATTGTTAATGTTAAAACACCACATGGAGAGAGAAAAGAGCAGTGACTATTCCTTCATTCCTCTGTAACGTTTCTTCATGTGTACAACCAGTGTGGTGTGGCTAATTATTTGGGGTGTTCTTACCAATTATTTTTGATTCATTTGCTGATTTTTTTTTTAATCAGACATTTGATTAACCAGCCTTTCTTTAAAATGACAGAAATGACTTTAATAAGCAAACAGAGCTAAATAGTTAGATTCAGAGGTTGCTTTTGTTTGGCCAACAGTTGAGAGTCTGATGATGGTCAGCATACAATCAAATATGAAAAACATCATGGTGAAATTGTTATAGCTGAGAAATTTGTGAGACATTCATGTGTCCTTTTCCCTCAATTATTTATTTTTTTAATTTTCTATTTATTCACTAAAACCTTTTTTTTTAAAAATCATTTTCTATTTCCTTGTAACTTTGAAGGACAATGTAACTCAGTTTTTCCTTACATAAACAATGAATCAATTTTATGTAATGTGGATCATTTTTTAGAAAAGCTTGTTAAAATTTTCTCAGGGAATCTCACAATTGTTGCTGCTTGACTAATGTTTAAAAAGACATTTAGATATTTAGATTTGGGGTGATTTGTATGAATCGGACAGGAAAAAAAATAAAATTTCTGCAGATATTTTGTATAGCATTTATAAACTCATATATAGGACTGTGCAAAAGTCTAGCCCTCATTTCTTTATATTTCGCTACAAAAAGCCAGACTTTCTTGTAATTTTTTAAGGTGGTCTTCAGCAAAAGTTCTCCAGGCTTTCTGAAGGTCTTTTAAAGTTTTTCTTTGGACATTGGCTGCTTTTTCAGTCATTTTCAGTCCAGTCCTTGTACCTGACCAATTTCAGAGGAATGTTTTTTGTTTGTTAAGCCACTTAACACTGACCTATGAATCATTCAAGCATTTAACAGGAACCTAACTCAAGGGCTTAACCATTGTTGTGTCTGCGCATAACAGAAAACATAACTAGGAACTATGTTTAAATTGTATCTTTAGGCACTTTGTTACTAGCAGCCTGTCACAAAAACACATAATTTGTTCTCATTTCCTTAAGTGAATCCATGAAAAATGGCAAAGATTAGACAGTTTGACAGGCAGAAAATAGTATTTTTGCACCAACAAGGTGATTCACAAAGAGCATACCATGCTGAGAAATACCAAAAACTTGGCATATCACAGCATAGTATGCAGTTTGTTCTTATAAAATTTAATGAAACTGGACAAGTAGAGGATAAAAGATGAAGTGGCAGGGCTAAAAAAAAAAACAACATCTGAAATTCATGTCCTTGGAAAAATGAAAAAAAGCAAGGACCTGACACAGGGCCTGAGAAGTGCACCTTCAAATGATCTTCAGTTGTTCACTGAAGTTTCATCAGAAATGTCCTCAGTGGAAGGGTGGCTGTCAAGAAGCCATTCTTAAGAAAGGTAACAGGGAGAAAATGCTGAGGCATGCCAAACTACACAAGAACTGGACTGAAAATCAACACATATTATGGAGTGATGACTCCAAATTTGAAATTTTTGGTTCAAATCATTGTTACTATATAAGGAAGAGGTCTGGACAGAGGTCCAACAGTGAGTGTCTACAGCCATCTGTAAAACATGGTGGAGGCTCTGTCATGGTTTGGGGCTGCATTTAAGCCAGTGGTGTTGGGGGATCTTGTTAAAACTAATGGAATTATAAACAGAAAAGTACCGTCAGGTTTTGATCCACCATGCAATACCATCTGGGAAGCATCTGATTAGCAACAGTTTCATTTTTCAGCATTAAATTGATCCCACAAACACACTGCCAGTGCAGTAAAAGGATACTGGATAGAAAAACACAATGGTACACTCATGGATTGGCCTCCGCAGAGCCTGGATCTCAATGTTATTGAAGCGGTGTGGGATCATCTTTACAGAGATTAGAACAAAAGGCAGCCAACATCCAAAGAAGACCTTTGAATGTCCTTCAAGAAATCTGGAGAACTATTCTTGAAGACTTATTAGAAAGCTGACTAAGAGAGTTCAGGCTATGCTGAAGAATATGCTGACTTTGAGGGAGAGAATTGTACAGATATTGTCCTTATAGACTGCATTTCCATGGATGTTTGCATATGTTTCAATAAATCGCTGCACAAATTTCCCATTTTCCTAGCAAAATATAAAGAAATGAGGGGTGACTCAAGACTTTTACACATTACTGTATCTAATACACCTACAGTTGATTTTTTTTTTTTTCCTTACTGAAGGAACAAGTGGTGCATGGTATTATAACACATCCTCCAGAAGTGGGCCTTTCTGGAGGTGTCCACTCGTAATTGTTTGTTAAGGCAATCTGCATTACCTTACCTAACAGACGTCTTTGCATTTTGGGATGTTTTTGAATTCTTAATAAACAAAAATATATTTAAGCTTGCGTAAATTAAACTCCACATAATAAAGATAGTTACAAATGTTTCTATTGAAGTTCTGGTGATTTTCTTTTAGGCCAAAACCTCTTTTAGGGGCACGGTATCTTATACATAAAGGAAACACTAGTTATAAGATGCTGCAATACAGGTAGTGTTTGAATTTGTAAATATAGCTAAAAGAAAACAGAGCTTTCAGAGGTGCATATTTTTTAGGAACAACTGAAAATTTCAGGCAATTCAACACAACAGCACTTCCAAAGTTTGTAGTTTTAGAGTGGATAGGTTGCAGCGTTACTTTTGCTTCCTAGATGCTTTAATTGAGACTTACCCTCTACCAAACACCGGTACCTCTTTTTCAGTTCAACCTGAGGTTTAAATCTATAAAGTTACACTGGTCTTGTCAAAGGTGTTTATTAGCTTCATTTTAATGATTCACCAACGTTCAATTAAGCTTCGAACCAGAAAATAATTCCTGGTTCCACTGGGGCTCGAACCCAGGACCTTCTGCGTGTAAAGCAGACGTGATAACCGCTACACTATGGAACCAGCTGATTCACGTTGTCCTATGATAGCCCGATAAAGATACACAACACACCTAATGTTCACAATCGGTTGGTTTTCCGATATAATGAAGGAATAACAGCTCCGGGAGTCCGCTGGTATTTGCTTCTCTTTCCTGTAGCGCCCTGACTTCGCTGCTTTTTAGACAAACTGACGATGAGTGTCAGTCTCCCCCAGTAAGTCATCTCGCTCGGATACTAACCTAACTACGTCCTAATCTAACCTAGCTGTTGGTGTTTTTAGTTCCAGTGTGAGTCGAGCCCGTTTTCTGCTTGTTTGGACGATTACACATTATGGTAGCTAGCACCGAGCTGCTACTTCTGAGCTGGTAATAACCGAGCTGGGCGAGTCACCTCCATTTGTCCGGGTGTCCAGCCTTCCGGCCGCATGAACTAACAACATACCAAGTCAGGATTAGCGTTTCTAGCTTAGGAAGCTCACTTGGCTTATCCGGCTAGCATGGAACCTCTTTACCCATAGAACAGGACAATGTCTGTACATATAACTCCACTTAAGTGAAAACTTGGAGCTAGATTTTAGATTTTGGATCAAAAGCTGTCTGACAATGAGACACTTTTAAAGTTATTTTTTACCCTGACCATATGTTAAAAATTTTTTTTTTTTTTTACCAAAATTTAACTTGAAGAGTTTTGCACATGTTAAATATTGTAGGCTTGATGCACAGCCGTCTAAACAGATTTAAACATTACACATCACTGCCTGTGTGTGACGTATAGACAAGCAGAATAACACTGTAGAAAGCAGCTACAAGCAGGGCACTTAAACATTTACTGCATCAGAAGCTTTTTACCTTTCTTAATGCAGTCCTGCTTAGAATAAAGGATCAGATCTAGATTCAGTGTAGTTGATTATCTGTTTATATCAATATGTTGTATGTTGTGCATTATGCATCTTGGAGGCTCCTGAGCTACCTCTTGGTTATATCTGCGAGTGTATCAGAAGGTTCTAATATGAACCCCCAAGCGGTCTCTTGCTAAATTGTAAGTGTGTTTATTGCTGATTGGTGAAGCTCCTCAATCAGGCAACTGTCCAGATCCCTGGTACCTCCTTTTTTTATGCTCCCGTAGGGTCTGAAATATGTAATCGTATTTCTATTCTTTCCAATGACTTGATCTTTCACCAAACACATTGTAAGTCGTTTATTCCAGAGGGTGTCCTTTCGGTGGCCTCTTGAAATCTCCTCCCTTCAGCATCTCATTCTTCCATTTTTAGCCATTTTGACTCCAGCTTCCTTAGGTGCCAGTGAGGGAAGGGGAGTCAGGCTGGCTGGAAAATGTGGGGATGACAGCTGCGTCTGTTTATCATGAGGGGTACAATAGCACACCTTGAGAGCCAGCCAGAGCTTGTATTCTCACTGATCCAACACAGCGGGCCAGAATTAATCATATAGATTCATATGTGGGCAGGATCAAAATGCAAGATGGACTAGATCTGTTCCACAGACTGGATCTGACTGAATGGTATGTGTCTATGATACTAGACAGGCCATACAGTATCATAAAGTAAACATACAAGTTAAAAATTAAATTGCTAAGGGGACATTTAAAATAACCTCATATTTGACAAACAGAATTAGCTGTTCATAAATTTTATTTAATAAAAAATTTTTGTTTAGGTCCTCTTGTAACCTGAGTTAACAGGTTGTAGGCTGTGGCAGGTTGCAGCAGATTTGCAATATCACAGAAAAAAATAGCTCAGAAAGGTTTAAAATTACACTAAAAAATGAGCTTGTTTAAATAGAAAAAGCTAAAAGCTCAATAAATCAAAATCTAAATATAATACAATAAGGAGCCTAAATCTAAAAATGAATGCAGGTATTGTGGTATGACATGATATTTACAGAAAGTGTTCAGCTGAAGAGCCTGGTATGAAAATGTAGGTAAAAAAGGAGACCTTTTATATGTTGTAACTTGTTTTAGCCGCTTATCCCAGATGGTGATATGATTGACTTTTCAAAGATTTCTCCAAAGAATTATAAGAAAATAAATAAAACATTTAGCCCTGCAACAGGCTGGCTACCTGTCCAGGGTGTACACCGCCTCTCGCCCTATGGCAGCCCCCCTGAGACCCTGAAAAGTATAAGCAGAAGAAAATGAATGGATGGATGTATAAATAAAACATCCAGGGCACCGTTGCTGTTCTATTACTCTGGGTCATAGACTTGTGCAGTTTTGTCATTGAAACTATGAAATATCTCATGTCATTGATGCTCAAAATTGTTCATAGAAAAATGTTGTAGAAGTGATTTGGTTGGAGTTTTTATCAGTGCTCAAAGGTGTTTCTCAGCCCTGAAAATTTCATGTGGATATGGCCTCTATTTAAGCAGTTACGGGAGCTCAGACATGCTGGAAAAATAAACTAGTTCCTGTGTACTCTGAGGGCCTGTAACTCAGAAAATCTTCATAGCAAGAAGGTACATTTTTGCATGGCATCAATAACTACACTTAAGATACTGTACAAAAAAAAAACTGATTCTGAGGGGGGTCAGGTGGGAGACACTGATTTTTCATGGTGTGACCCATGACCTGAGTTTTAACATTAAATCTTATATGTATATATATATATCCATTTATAGATCAGCTTGAATTATCTTAAAGGTATGGTTAATTTCACTGTTTCTTATCAAAAACACATTGTGCTTTTTTTTCTTTGTAAAGATTATTTAAAATCTTCTTAACCTTCACTTGTTTCCATCCGTCTTTGCTTGCACACAGCTTCTTGTTTGTTGGCTCATTGCTCATTTTGCTGGCATTTTACCTTCACCAGCTGTCAATCACCTTAATAGTGTGTGAAACAAATCAGGACAAAGGTTTGTGACCTCTGTTGGTCACAAAGGGTCCCCATTTTTTTGTCTCGTGAATGAGCAGGCACATGAGGACATGTGCACATGTATTTACATGTCCACCATTGACACTAGGCAGTCCCAAATGTCTTTTTTGGGGGGATGGTGGGGCTACTTGTAATCAACAGCAACTACCGGTAGATTATTCTCTGGGATTGCACCAGCAAAGTTTTCTAATATTAAAAAAATAACCATATGCAGAAGTTAAAATTCAGATTTTAGCTATATTTACAAGCAAAATGATCACAGAGATAGAAGGTTTAAAGTAACAGCACTCTCTGTCATGAGCTCATGAGCTGAGCCCTCAAAGGAAAAGGGACACTCCTTTGAGGATACAAATGTTCACATTTTGGACAAAGACAGATGGTTTGAGTGAGGAGTAAAGGAGGCCATCTACATCCACCTGGAACGACCATCCTTGATGGAGGTGGTGGCCTACGACACCAGCTATCAGCCATTTATAATGCAGTCTTGAAATCCCTTCCCAGGCAGTTCAACCCCCATTCACACCTTGACCCATGTGACCTTAATGACTCACGCATTGGCAAGGTGGGGCACTGTCTCGCAGAGATTTCACACCTTGTCTCATGCCATCCTAAAGACTCACTGGGTGACTGGGTGGGTCAGCCACTCTCTGTATAACCTCCAAGGTGACAAAGTCAGTTAAGCTTAAATACCTGGGACTCTTATCACTGTTTAGAACTGAAGAGGCCTTTCAGATGATCATTCGAATGTCTTCAAAACCTTTAACAAACAAGAAGGCCTACTGCCTTCTTTACAAGCACTTAAGACTATCATAACCTGAACTGACTGGATAACTGAGATCTTTCATAGGTTTTAGTTTAACCTGTCTGACTTTGGGCTAGCTCAGAGACAGATAAACTCACTTTCACAGAAACCAGAGTACCCAGACGAAATGCATGTGGGCACACGGAGAGCAGCCAAACTTCACACACAAAGGCTGCAGCCGACCAGGAGGTTTCAGCCGACATTGGTATGAGGCAGCAGAACAATCCAAATCCCTGAAATAAACAAAATTTTGCTCCATAGTGCCACTTGTGGTCAAACATTCCACAACATGCCTTTAATACCCCATTTAAAACAATGGTGGTGCGTGGTGGTGCTGTGGTTCTCACTGTCCCCTCACAGCAAGAAGGTCCCAGGTTTGAATCTGCCAGCTGGCTGGAGCCTTACCTTTCTGGGTGGAGTTTGTATGTTCTCCCCTGTGTGTATTCGTGCTGCTTTCTGCCTGTGTGTACTCTCTTCATGGACTCCAGCTTCATCTCAAAGTCCAAAGACTTGATTATATCTGTCTCTGAGTTAGCTCTGTGATGGACTGGCTACCTGTCCTCGGTGTGCGTCACCTCTCTCTGAATGATAGCTCCAGCCTCCCAGTGAACCTAAACTGGATAAGCAGGATGGACATATTTGTATGGGTCAACACCCCCCCCCCCCCCCCCCCCCCCCCCCCCCCCCAATGATGATGTAGAAAGGAGGCTGTTTAGTGTTCTACTAAGACCAAAAGTGAACCAATGATCCACATATTTAAATGCAGTTTAATCAACTTCCCTAAAACAACAAAGAGAGGCCGTAAAATTGAGAGCACAAACATGTTGGTGATATACAGAGTGAATGTAGGCACACAGAGGTGAAACTGAAGCTGATAATTATTTGATATAATACAGTGTAATTGTGTCATTTACAGTGAAGTGTGTGGTGCTACACTGCAGATCGGACTGTCTGTTAACGGAGTGACAACTGTCTCGTATAAAAGGGTCCGGTGTGGGTCTGTGCTTTGCATCTAAGCTTCAAATAGGTGAAAGCTTTTACTTCTAATCTTCTTCTACACAATAATGTGTGCCCACTGTCAAGAGTAGACGGCCTGATTTGATGCAGACCACTGCAGATGTTCTACCATCTTGAAAATCAGTCACTGGAACTAAACTGCTGTTTCAGTCGGACTTTCATCTGTGCAGCGTGTTTCCAGTTTTACAAGCAATGCCATTTGCTGTAAAATGCCTGTGGCCATTTTGATGGTCTTCTTGGACACGTGTGTGATTCCAGTGACTGTAGACCCTGAGCCCCCACAGAGCGCAGCTACAGTATCTTCATTCTGAGTTATTTTATGCTCTTACTCTCACGTCTGTCTGTCTTTTCTCCCTTTGAAACACCTTAAATTGATCACATGCCACATGAACATCTGGCATAAAGTGTGAGGTTGTCAGAATTACACAAAAACATCTCATTCAGACCCAGTTTTGTGGTTTTTATGTGCTAGTTTTTCTTGTTAAATTTCAGGCCCCTGCCCCGAAATAATGCATATTAATATAAAATGCATTTTAAAAGAATAGGCTGCCATGTCCCACTTACTCAGGATAATTTTCAGATGTCACTGTCAGCAGTTTCCATAGGGTCTGTCCATCAGTAGGAAGTCCAGTATTTCCAGTGACAACTGCTCACAGCAAGGTCTGTAGATCATGCAAACTGTCCTTTATCAGCATCACATATCTCAAAACCTGGGCACGATTAAACCACAAAGCTTTCATGTAAGCATATGTCTTTTTTTGTATTTGGGCTTACATGGCCGTACAATTTTAACCAATGTGATGGTGTCTCCCAAATAACCAGTTCGGGTTAACCTGCAGTCAATCACCTAAATGGATGATTGTGTGACCATGAATTAAGTGAAAGCAATGGACATTACTAGCACAGACAGCTGCCCTAAATACTGTGCAGTGTGTGTACTGTAGCAGTTGTCTGATGAGGCCTGAAAGATCTCAGGTACTGCTCCTGAGTTCTTCTCTTTAAGAACAAGAAGTGTGACTCCTTAAATCTGCACATATGCAGGCCATCTCTTCTTTGCGTCCTCTCTTATCCTACTGGTTAAGTCTTGAAGGTTTGTATCCTGACAAATCTGGATCTTAACAGCAGTCCTGATTTGTTTTCTGACTTAAGGTACTTTTACAGCCTCTAACAAGTTCTCAGGATGTCCTGACCTTTCTGGCCCAGGTATCTTTGAGAGGTCCACGTGTAGCGATGCAGTGAAAGCGTTAAACAAAGAAAAGGGAAATTAAACTAGATGTTACATTATGTGGCTCTCCATCACTAATGATTAGACTTGCTTTTTCAACATTATTTTCCCAACATCTATATTTGTACTTTTATAATATTTACTCTGTCTTGTCTGTCACGTTGCCAAGAGAACACGCGATCTCTGACTTTTTTTTTAATAACCTCCATGAGCGTCTTTCAACACTTTTAAAGTGATTCATCAGTAACTCAGCAATTTGGCTGTTATATAGATGATTTCAGACCCTTTATTAGTCTGCTTGTGTGACATTTAGGGCACGGGCCCTCCATGCTGCCTGTACATATTCTGGCTCTTTTTTCATTCAGTTTTCTTACTTCATCAGTTGACAATCCAAAGACAGTAAACTGGCAGAGAGAGAGACAGAGAGAGAGAGAAAGAGGGAGGTATAGTATGCAACAAATGTCACCCAGTGGGGAGTTAAACTGTTATAGTAAGAGTAATATGGTAACCATTAGCCACTAGGACACCAGATGCTATATCAATTTGTAGATTCACCATAATGCTCGTTGCCCTCAAGTGCTGTTGTTTGAACGCTGCATCTGAACCTCAATATTTCATTCACACAGGAAATAGGCAGGCTGTCTTGCTCATGTCCAAAGCTTCTTGCCATAGCAGATTCACATTGAAACCCCTCTCGAGAAAAGGTATTACTCAAAATGCAAAATAGTATAGAAATTACAGCTTGAGGAGTATAAGATGTTTTAGGGAGATCCAGTGATGGACAAACTATAAAATGAAATCATACACAATCTTCAGTATTTAGCAGCTGAAATGGCAGTTGCTATGAGCTAATATCAGCAAATATAAAATCCACCAATAAAGGTAGCTTCTGACATTTTTTTTCCACTGTTAAACATATGAAAACTTATTGGACATGTATATTACAGGTTGTAGTGACTGACTTTAACAAACAAGTGCACCTTTTCATTGAAAATTGGCCACTTTGATTTTTGACTTTGTATTATCTTCTTTTTGCACATCTGCAATGAGCTGGATGGCCTCGTAAGAGACTGCAGCGTGCCGTGATTAATTGGGCTGCACGGGTCTGACGCTAAACCATCATTAGATTGTTAAAGTAATGCGTGGGCAGCGTAATCGGACTTGAAGACACGCTTAATCAAAATTTAGATCGCACCTGCTTTAAGTGTCCTCTAAGCAGAACATCTAAATCTGCTGTGGAAAGGTGCTTTATAAAGGACTGTGTGTGTCTGACTCGCCGAGTATCGTTCATTTAAAGATTCAAGCCCACCGAGCACCCAGCGTGTTTGTTATTCACCTGTAGGTCTTTACCCCGGCGCTAGGACCCAGGGTGCGCGATTTTCATCTCCAGCTGCTGCAGACCGAAAACTGGCAATAAGGGAAGATCGCGAGGACAAGCCAAAATTGCATACTGTATTCATTCTACTTCAAAATCACATCCCCGGCCCCGCAGCGAAGCCACTGTGGAGACAACAATAGCTTGTTGCGCTGTGTTTGCTGGCTTTGTGGCTGTAGACGGCTCGGAGCGCAAGGTAAGACGGTGCAATACCATGCGATTACTAATAACAAAGGCGTTACGGGCGAGCAGGGGGCATTAAAGGGGGCATTGCACAACGCTATTGAGGGCGAGCAAAACTCTGCCAAACTTTGACCTGGCTATCTGCATTTTCTAGTTGTCGCTGTCTTGCGGGAGCCGCTACCGTAGCCTGTAGTTGCGGAGATGTTTCGCTGTTATCCCACGGCATTATGTAGGATCGTGTCACATGTAGCCTATGGACAAGCCAACTTGTGTGTGTCGGGATGACATCTGAGTGTGCAGTGCAAGCGTGCCGGCTGTGGATGCAGTCGGCTACGCAAACGCGGACACAGTAACTAAAAGCAAAGAGATATATTTGAATTTCAGGCAGATATTTAACGTGATGTGGACGGCGCAAAGGGCCATCCATTAACCTGGAAAATAAGAACATCACCCCTGACTGTTTCTGTGATCGGCTGCCATCCTCCCTTCGCTTGCTGTAGAATAATTCATTACTTAGACCAAGATGGAAGAATAATGCGCTTGATTTTTTTACTCAAGCGCGTTATTCTTCCATCTTCCCAGCCTCGACATTCAACATTGACCAGGTGAACCACCAACTCAGACGGGACATCCTCGACGCTGCTGGAGAGCATGGCGGCCTAAATAGGTAGGGTCGATAATCTCCAATATGACTCACAGATAGATGACTATGAATGCCCACTTTGAAAACGGTATATTCTTTCACAAAAAGAGATCGGGCCTGCGATATAAACAACGTGCCTTCATCTATATCGCAGTTGTCATAGTGCATGTGCGGACTACCACATCCCTGCTGTACTGATTTACAAATGCACGCATAACAAGTTTTTTTTTTTTGAAGCCCTCAGATTCAGACGTCCGATGTGGAGCCCGTGAACCAAACTCGTCTATAATTGTGAAGCCCCGAGCAGCCGGTCACTACCGGGATAGCTCTTGCGCGGTCGTTGAGGTCTCCGGGTTACCCCGACTCAGACACAATGCGATGTGTCAGCTGGCGACTTTGTGATACTCGTGCTTTATGCCGACACGGTCCTCTACGACGCCCCCCCCCCCCCCCCCCCCCCCCCTTTTTTTTTTTAAACTGATCGCCGTTTTTTTCTTTTCCTTTTTTCCCCCAATTTCACATTTGGCCATCTGTCAACGATTTGGCTGCCTGCACGCAGCCATTACTGAGCGAATGGCGAAGGGCATGTTAGAGGCTCTCACACACCGATCCGCTCCGCGATAGGAGAGCGGCAGCGAAGTAGTTTCTGCTCGCTCTGCTCTCGGCGGATGGACGGAATCGTTTGTCCTGCACCGCCGTGGTGGTCAGGATCCGACACGGATCGTGCATGGTAGTAAACAAACTCTTTTTCAGTGGCACGACGATGTCAGGCTCCCCGTGGTGTGTGTATGTGTGTGTGCATGCGTGCATGGTTATTTCCTCACCCCCGCAAGTGTTAAGAAAAGTAGGAAATTTGTTGGCCTAAAGGAGCGGATACCCTTGTAAACAGCAGGCCTGCGCTGCTTTCAGGATTCAGGTAAGACAAGTGGCCTAATTACAGCAGGGTAACCTGTACCGCTTAACTACTGAGCCAAAATGTGATTATGGAGTGAGAGCGCTAAATATCCTGTGGTTGTTTATCTTTGGGGAGGGGGGCGGCCGCGGTCGAACAGGACCAAGTGCAAAACTCCTGCTCCACCGACTGGGTTGAAACTTCAGGGGTTTTTTTTTTGTTTGCCTTTGTTTGAGTGGAAGTTGTAGATATGTTGTCATTCACCTCACAACTGCAAACATGAGCTGGTGGTCCACAGCTTCCTACAGTCAGTGAAGGAGAAAGCTGCTCATGTTTCAGTGTGAACTTTTTCAGATTCACAACAGGCTGCAAATCTTTGTGGGGGGGGGGGGGATTTTATTCTGTTACAAATGAGGCGCACAACCTTCAAAAGAGGTTGTAGATGATATTACTTTTTGGAGTAATATGTCTTGTTTTATATCCTGACCTCCTTCGGTTGTGTTAAATGCAGTGCATCTTCTATATTAAAGCATGTTTGGTTTGTTGTCAGTAGGTTGAAGGCTCTTGTCCTTGTGCTTTGGGGCAGCTGTCTAGATTTTTATACAGAGAAGAAAACTGAGGGCCAGCATTAAAATTCAAAACCCACACCTCATCCATATTGTAGTTTTGCCCTGAACTTATCTTAAAACCACTTCTCTCTATCCAGTTAAAACCTGAGCTGACCTGATAGTAACAGGAAATGTGATTTTGACACACAGCACTGCAAGAGGTGAATGACAGGGAACTGAAGAGGCACTGCAGAGGGATTGGCACCATCTTTGTTCATGTATTCATTATAAATGTTTATTAGCATCCATGTTTACTGAATCTCTTCACAGCACGTGGGCCAGACTGGCTCATACCAAGTCATATATATATATATATATATATATATATATATATATATATATATGACATGGTTCACTTGGGATGTATTCAGCATAATGCACGTGGTGACTGTGTGTGGCATAAAGGAAGTAAAGTTGCCAAGAAGAGTGAGTTGTGTTTTTACTGTTTTCAATGAAAGACAGCAAGTATTTGTGGGCACATTGTTGACGTGAATAATTCCAACTCAGGAGTTTAATAATATCACTTTTTTTTTTTTTTTAAAGGAGTGTGAAAATAATTGTGCAGATAATTTAAAATCAATCAGATTTAACACAATGTAGACACGGGTGGAAATGTCATCGTGTAAGCAAGAGTTGGACTTTTTATACAACTGAGCTGATGGAGGTCAGTGCTGGAAGCCCTGTATTTGAAGCTTAACCTCAATAGACTGGTGAGGTTGGATGCATAGCATAATCACAAATAACCCCAGACTTCTGTGAGGATGACATTATTCATGGATCTGTTTCAAAATCCTGCACAGAAGTCATTAAAAAGCCGCATCTTCTCCCAGCTATAGTCCGTCAGGCTGCAGCCTACAGCATGTAACTGGAGAGCCACCAACACCCCAGAGTCTTTCTTCCTCGTGTTAATTCGCCTGCAACAGACCCAAACCTCTCCTACCTCCTCCTCTACCTTTTTTTTTATTCGTATTGTGGACGTTTAGAAACGATCACCCACAGCTGACTGTTAATTGACCCGACTGACACTCAGGCACGCACCGACATCCAGCGATCCTCGGAGCCGCTTTTTGGTTTTCTTTTCATTTTTCTTCTTCTTTTTTATTTAAATACAGTTTATTACTTCGTTACCCCGATAAGCCCTTTCAGTTTAGCGCACCGTTACACTCTTTTGGTCGCGATCCCCCCATTCCCCTTGAGCGGCTGGAGCTCGCGTTGCATGCCGGTACCTGCAGTGCTCACCCCTCCCAGCCTCTCCAGCGTCTAATCCTGGGCGTGGATAGCCGAGCACTACATCTCCCATGCTGTCACCGTGCACCCTTCTGCCCCCCCCACCTCTCTCTCTCTCCGCTCTCGCTCTCTCACACACCAGACTGGAGACTGGAGATACGGAACGGACCGTCTTGAAGACCCCCCCCCTCCTACCCTCCCCTCCTCCCTTCCTCCCTCCCGCCCCCCCCGGACTTTTAGGACCGAAAACCGTCGAGATCAGTGAGCACCCGCGGACGGTAGAGGCGAAAGGCTGGACACGGCCGTATCACAGTCGTGCCTGTACCGTGGTTCACATGCCATCTGGACGAGCAGGTTCGTAACTGTTTGTGTCATTAGACATCTTTTTATCCCCACAGCTGATTGTCTTGGGGATTATTCAGTATTTCGCATAGAGTGAGTCCGAAAGGGGCCGGAGAGGAGAGCAGCGGAGAGGCTCGGTGGGTCGGGGGCTCTGGTGAATGCCTTTCAACGGCGAAGTGGCTCAGTCGGTCCGCCAAAGGGCCGATAAGAGGGACCGGAGCACTTCACATTAGGTCGGCCGGGGATAAATAACAGTAGCTTGCCTCAACATGCAAACCGCCGGGAGTGCTGCGAGGGCTTCGCAGAGACTCGGCTGCGCAGGGAAGCTGTAAACCTAACGTTGCTGGAGGTGGTGGTGGTGGTCAGCGGAGTTAAATATATTGTTTGTCCCCTTTTCGTGGCCACTCCAGCTGCACAATAAGTTGTGTCACCCACCCCTCTGGGCGTTCTCCTGCTGGGTACTCCCCCCCCCCACACACACACACACTTATCTGCCAGTAAGTCTGTGCCTCCAGTTTTCTGTGTTATCAGCGGCAGAAATTGATTATTTGTTTGTAAAAACGTCCACTGGCAGGGTTAGTTTGTAGGCTGATGAAACGGTCCAGGAGTTTAGTTTGTTTGGCTCTCCCGTTGTTCTCCCTATGTCTTTGCATTGATGTTGACTTACCTTATCAGGCGGAGATGTGACACATTGCCACATTGTGTGCTCATACGTCGCAGCCGAGGGAACCACTCGATAGGAGGGAAATCTCTCGTGTCACTTTCCTATATTTTCCTCAAACATCTGTCTTTCATCTCTGAACCTTCCCATCCCGTCTTCTTCGGGTTATTTAGACAAGGTTTAGAGACGCAGACAGGCTGTCTGCTCAGTTTGCGCCCGTGTTTGTGTGCGGATGGACCGATCACCTGAGAGCCAGTTGCCATTCTCTCATTATGGTGACTGTTCGCCATCTCCAGCGAGAGAGGGAGAGGGAGCGACCCGGAGCTCTCCAGAGTTTTTCCGTGCTGATAATTATAACAGAGGTAAACGTGTTATTTTCGGGGTGTCCTAATGCTTCAACACGCCTGTGGTCTTATTGTGCACTTTTCAGATGTGACATTGTGAACGTGTCTTTTGTGCCGTACGTGGGCTGGGCAGCGAGCTGACCGGGTGGAAGTAGGCTACATCGGAACAATTTGGTTTCTTCGAGGCGGTTTTTCTCAAAGCCCCCCCCCCCTTCTCCCAGGGCTTGACTTTGTGTTGTCCACGGTGTGCGTCTGTGTGTGTGTATGTGTGCACGGACTGCTGCATATATTTACTGGCCTACATCAGAGCGGATGAATTCAAATGTTTAGTGGCGGAGTAGACCGCGATCGCAGCACAAAGACAAAGTAGCTGTAAGCAACTGTTGTACGGTAATGTATGCAGACCGTCGTTGCACAGAGCGGCATCTGCATCGCTGGATTCCCCCCCCTTTTCAGTCCGTGCTCGCAGATTCCAGCAGAGATTGGCTTGCCAGTCATTATGTGCATCATCTTCGTTATGTTTCACTGACTCAAGGGTGAAGCATTTCCATTCCCCCAAAGCTTTGGCATAGATTTTCTTTTTGCACAGTACCTTTTGTAGTCGTCTCATTTACCTGCTGATGCGCTCGTCTGCGCTCACCTCTACCTACGGTAAATACGAGGGGCTCTTCCGACGTGTGTCCCCCGGTGAAGGCTGTGTTTTTTATTAGATGATATAAAGTTAGATTCACTCTTTACTTATTATTTATAATCGTGTGCATGGCTGTCGGTGCGTTTTTTTGAACTTGTCTTCTGTGAGTTTTCAGCAGAAAAGCAAAAAGTGGGATTGTCTAGTTTAAAATCAAGCTGATGAGCATTTAAGGCTGCATGCCAGTACGTGGTCCGGTTATACATAATCATTAATTATATGTGCACGTGCAAAAACCTTTGCTCATTTCTAGTCACTCACGGGTGTGCATGACCTAATAAACACAAAACACACACTGATGCTCGCTCTAACAAAAGATCATTTGAGCAGTAACAGCTGATTGCCTCATGGATTACTGAATGAGCCTTCTGGGGACAGGCCTTGGGTCGCCTTCGGAAGAGCCTCTGTTTGAAGTGACTGTTAAAAGCATTTCTCACTGGGCGCCTGCAGTAAAAAACTAGGGGTGTCCCGATTATGGTTTTTATCCTTTTATCCTGTAATATTGAGCCTCTGTTGACTCCAGATCACATCTAGTAATACTGTATTTTTTGTACATGTTTTTCCTAATACAGTGGTACAGTGTATACTCAGGCTACAGTAAACCTGTATTGAAGTTAGCTCAGGGTTTATCCTACATAGATATATATTTTTTTTTTACTCTCAAAGAGCCAAACAAAAATCAACAGCAAAAATACTTTAAAATAAGTTTTGTTACTTGCTCTTTCAGTTTTCTCAAACATAATGGACATTTTTGCTTATTAGATAGTCAGAAATAACAGAATAAAATGCACAGAATTCTGCCAGATAAGGTTCAAATGGATTCATTCTCTTTATTGTACACTGCCAATTGCACTTAGGTGCGAATCGCTCTGCAAAGTCTCTTTATTGAGCTCAAAAGGCTCTATATTTAGTGTCCTTTTTTATTTGTGCATCTGCTGAAGGGGAAACTTTCTCTATGTTTAACAAGGATAATTTTATAACAAGTGTGACATGGAAACATGAAACCTCGAGTGAATATACACAGAGAATGGACTCTCAAGTGACGCAGAAATTGTTGTGCCCAGTTTTTATTATGGAAAGCATGTAATTATTTGAATATGATTGAACTTTTTGGTTCGAAAAACCTTTTATGGTTTCTCCTATTTTTTTTAGCATGCTGTAGTATTTTGCATGATATGGATTCTGGCGGCAGGGAGGTTGTCAAGGGGATTAAAACCATCTCTTTTCCAACATAAAGTTTCAGCAGAACATCAGAGTTAACCTTAACTTGCAGAAATGAGATGGAACATGAAAGAGGTGATCGTTGGTGTTGCTCTCTCACGTGCCTCTGCCAAGGGTTCTTTGGCTCTTAATCCTTCTGTGTTGCAACTAATGCATTAGATCTCATTTCACTCAGTGAATGTACAATTTTTAGTGAAGACAGCTCGCATTGCGGATAGATGAACACTGGCAGTTTTTCAGTATTCCCTGCGTGCAACAAAATAAAATCAAAGGGAATAACACAACAAATATGTTCCGTCAGTTTACCACACTTCTCTCTGCTGCTCTAGATTGTCTCCTTGCTCTGAGGAAATTGTAACACATCTGAACTCCAAGCATGTCTTGATGAAAGGAAGTTTTCAGTTGCCCAAACTTGGTTACTTATTTCTTCACGAAGGTTAAGTTGAACAGATATTTTCTGTAGCTGCAATGAGAACAGCTCTAACAGTAATCAGAGCAAGTGTTTTTTTTTCCCTTTTCTGTGTATTTTGCAGCATATCACTGTATTTGAAGGAAAACTCTCACCTGACTGACTCAGCTACCCCCTGAGGCATGTTGTGCTAAAGAAACACCTATGCAGGTAATTGTTTTTCTTTTTTTTTTCTTTTTTTTTTTTTTTTTGCTGAAGTTACATTACTTGATTAGTGCATCATGTCCTCTTATATAATTAACACCGGCTTCATGAACTTCTCTTATTACTCAGGTGGATCCCACACTAATGAATGTAGGGGATGGAGGCACGGTGAGCAGAGAGATCAGTGCTCCAAATAAAGCGTCTACTAGCATGGTGGGAAACCCCCCCCAGACGCTCCCCCCTGAGTTCAGAGGAGATGTTACTCTCAGTCAGCAAAATAAGACAACTCCAACAAAAGACTGTAAGACAGTAAAAGCCTGCCTGGACAACTACAACCACAGCCCTGAACTTTCCCCACCTCAACAGCTCAACAATGCACCAATGTCCGGCTTGGTCCTCACCAGCTCAGAGAAGAGAACAGACAAAAGGGCAGAAGCCTCTAAGCTCAAAGCTGATGGTTCTGGGGTCTTCCCCGCTCCTCAGTGGTCAAGTGGTGTAAAAGTTAGCCAGGAGGATTCACTCAGCCCCTGTCACAGCAATGTGACATCCAGTAAGAAATCCCATCCACAGACACAATCTGTGCAAAGTGTTCCACCTAGGTTTCAGTGCTCTGCCATGTTTAAACCAGCCCAGCCTGTTGCCTTTCTTCCCACCACAAATTTTTCCTCTCCACTTTGTAAAATGAATCTTCCACCAGCATTAGGACAGATTGCAGCACTGAGAGAAGCCACGGCCACTCAGTTTCAGAAAGAAATCCAGCCTCAAAGCTCAGGTGGGACACCTCTCATGCGGACCTATCCCTATTCGTTGTCTGTGGGCCGGACTCTGGCTACAGAGAAAAAGGCAGGCACATCGACCTCAAAACTCAAATCTAACCACGCATCAAGTAAGAATGCTAAATCTGTAGGAGAACATAAATCTTTAGCTTCTGTGGTAGCCTCACCGGCTATTGCCCTACCGTTGCAACACCCATCATTAACTTCAGCTGCACCCACTCACTACACCTTGTCTCCAACCGCTGCTATTTGCTGTGGTTCTGCATTGGCCAACATCGCCTCTCAGAGCAGACTGCTGAACCATGTGGAGAAGAGCAACAGCATAGACAAAACAGCCATGGGCTCTCTGAAAACAACATCACCCGGTGCAGAGGACAACACGGTCTGCTCAGTTGAACCAAGAGATGTACCTCTTGATTTGTCCGCTAAATCAAAACGCCCTAAATGCTTAAATGACCCTCCTGTTACTATGATGGAGCCCCACAATAATGAGTCAAATCAGAGAGATTTTTTGAATTCAAAGAAGACTCACTCTGCAACTTACAGCTCCGCTGTGCAATACCCCGTCTTACCAAATACCCACAGAAATGGGTCTCATCAAAAGCAATTAAGTAGGTCTCAGAATCACCAGATCCCAGAACCCAAACCGGCCTGGGCTAAGGGATCTTCACAGGATTCAATAAAAAGCATCCCTGGTACATATGTAGGAGTGGCTAGTCCGATACTGGCTTCTACTCTAAGGGGCAAAGATGGAAAAGGGACATTTGCAGATGAATTCCAGAGTTTTGCAAAGCAGGAGTTTATATCGATAATTGACCAAGGAGAACAACTGGCCTCAGGAGGAAAGAAGCCATCCTGTCTGATGAAGGGTAACCAACACGCTCACAGTGTCAAGCATGTTAAAAACACCAGCACAGCCATAACTAAGAACTGTCCCTCAAAAGGAGCCCTAACCACTGCGCTGTTAAGCTCCACCAATGCTCAGATTCCTCACAAATCTGGACCTGGCAAAACAGCGGCACCATACTCTGCTCCTGTTGTCAGTCCAGCTTGGCAACAGGCATCTCATCTCTCACATCAAGCTTCTTCTGTTCACAGAAAAGTCATGCAAGGATCTCCAAAGGCCAAGGGCACCACAGTTACAGAAGGATGCAAGTTTCCAAGTGCCCATCACAGCCCGTCCAAACCCGAGGATGATAAGTGGGAGAGAATGAAGTCTCCTCTGTCTAACCTTGCATCCATTGTAAAGCAGCAAGCTCTTGATACAACAGCACTGACGGGCGAAGGTAATTCCCAAGCCTCTCCTGTTGCATCACGAAAAGCTGATGTTCTGAATCCACTCGCGGGAAGCCAAGATATACAATCTAAGCATACCTCTACTTTTGAATACACGCCATGCTGGTCTGTGGAAAAGTGGCCTAGTGCACCATCTCAAGAGGATTTTACTCAAGCTATGAAAAGACATGACAAGGCGAACGCCACTGAGCCTTTGGAGAATAACACAGATATGCACACCAGTCAGGGAGAGCACATGGGACTTCAGGTGAAGCAAGGCTCCTCGAAGCCCGCAGGCCAGTCTCATCTCTTTGGGAGCAGTGTATCAACAAATGGGAACAGGATGGAGAGTAAACTAGCCCAGGTGTTAGAGGGGGAGATATTGAGGAAAGAAAGTGGGCCGTCAGACGGTCCTCCCGGTGACAAATTGGAGGGCATGGTTGCATCTATTCTTACAGGCCAGTGTGCGGGGGGAGGCGACAAGTTTGAGAAGAAAACAAATGGAACCAAAGAGGAGTCGCCAAGCAAATCAAAAGCTGCTGCCATCAAACAAAGAAAGACCAGTTCTAAGAAGCCAGCAAAGGAGAAATCACCAACGGATGTGTTAAAGAAGGCTGCAGGAAGGAAAAAGCACGAGACAGAAAATACTCCAACCAAAGTGTCCTCCAATAAGAAGGTAAATTATTAATTTCTACTACTGTCTGAAAGGCTTTCGTTCATCTCTAATCATTTCCCTTTGTTTAAATTGTGAGGAAATATTTAAGGTAGCAATCATCTTTTGAGATTTTAAAGAGTTAAAAGGCGATTCAGAGCTCCCTTTCATATTATTAAGTTATGACTGATGATTCAACTTTCATGGGCTTATTGTGAGTCTCTTGCATGCTCTCTTGCATGCACCGTGAGAGGCTTGTGATCAATAACCTCCAATAGAGCGTGCTCACTCTGTCCCCTGTGTATTTCTGCAGAAGAAACAATGTGCACCTGTGCCAGAGCAGAGTTTGTCAGTGGGAAAACTTTCCCCTCAGACTAAAGAGGCGATTCCAAGGGACAAGATCAGTCCCAGCAAGGCTGAGCAGCCAGCCTACAACAAAGCAGGTAGTTTCTTTGTTATCCTATAGCTTTTACGACCCTTAAAAAGTCTCCACAGTATGCAAAATTTTGGATACCTATAATAAATTTAATGATGCTTTTAGTTGTGTAAGAAACATTATGTCTATGGCTTGAGTTCAGTTTTAGTTTTAGAGATAAGTAACCTGCAGTTAATGTCTCAGCATAGAAGCTGGTGTGAATGTAACAATCAGATGTGATTTAATCAGTTGCAGATAGCAGTCTTCAGCGTGTGGAGACTTCAGCTTCTCTCAATAGCTCTGCCGTATCAACCAAGGATGCCGAAGCCACAGAGTGCTCCTTCCCAAGACTGAGGCGAGGACGGCGGCGAGTCGATGATGCTCGACTTGACCTCTGGGGCTTTGCGACGCCCTCCCCGCCACCCCCACCGATGCCTCCTCCCCCAGTTTCTCCTTCACCCCCTCTGACTCCGGCCCAACCCGCCCGCCGTCCAAGAGGGAGGCCTCGATCGAACCCCCTGCCAGAACGTGCGCTTCAGGGCAAGGGCAAAACAGCTGGCGCAGAGGGCGGCACGCCTGCTCGTAAAAAACGTCGGCGATGTCGCAGCAAGAAGTATCAGACTGGCGAATATATCACAGAGAAAGACAAGCTGGAAGATGGAGAACACCTCGAAGAATCTGACGCCCTGAGACAGGACTCTGGAGTCCCAGCAGGTAGAGATCAATTAAAGGTTATTATGGTCAGCAGCCAAACAAAGGATTCGTGTATAACAGTATTAGAAGAGAATGATTGAGGATTTTTATGTGTCATCAGCAAGTATGAAGTTCAACATTTGAATGCAACAGCTGCTTAGTATTTTTTTTTTTTTTATGCTCTCCAAAGCTGCCTGAATGGCTGGTTGACACTAAATTTTGCAGTGAGTTGTCATTTAACCAATGTTAAAAATTAATTTGCAGCAATTTTGGTGGTTATTTAATTCTTTTTTTAGACATTTATCATTCAAAAATATTAGTGAAAATCAATCAGCAGATTAATTGAAAATAAAAATTATTGTGAGTTGTTTTTTTTAGTCCTTTAAGCGCATCAAACATTAGTTAGTAACAGCCTCATAAAAAAAAGCCTGAATCATTCTCTTTTAATGCCATTATACATTAATCCTTTTTTGGCCGCTGACCATAATAAGCGACAAAACATTTGGCTGTGTTGGCTCGTGATGGGTATTTGTCATCTTTTCTGACGTTTCATAGACTAAGTGATTATTCATTCTTTTAAAAAAAAAAAATCTGATGAATGAATCAGTACTGACTATATTTTAAAGCTCCGTTTTACTCTGTGTAGTAGTTGTATAGCCTGTATACGTATACATATGAATTTAGCACAACAGCTGAAAAGTTTGCACATCAGCTGCTTTAGTCCTTTCTGATGGTTGGTTTTAGTGTGGAAGTCACAAAAAAGGACTCTTCAAGTTGCTTTCATATTTTTCAACCATTCTAACTTTATTTTTATTCGTCCTTGAATCACTGAATCCTCCAAATTTTATGGGGTTTTAGGTGACTGTTTAGCTTCTGCACCATAAATGGCAAAGGTGATGATGCTGGTTCTCCCTGAGTTCTGAGATTGTTCATAAAAGAAATTTCTGTTTAGCGGATTTAAGGCTGAATCGCTCAGAACTGTCACTTAGCTCGGAGACTCAAGCTGTGTCTGCACAGGAAGCAATTCGCTCGTTGCGCATCGCTTTGTCGCTGACAGCTGGTCGCTAGCAGACATTCCAGTCTCCGGTTGCCCAGGTAACCCTGTAATATATTTGCTACCCTGTGATAGCGAGTCGGTTCAATAGCTCTCCTCGAAGTTGAGACAGGTTTACCAGTGTGGGACCTGCCAACATTACGTCGCCATCAGTTTTTTTTCACCCGTAGATGCTTGTAGTCACCGAATGTCTTTGAGATTTTATGGTCTCGTGTCACCACATCGCTGCAAATCACTTTATGAAGCTGAAACTGAATAAATACACATGGGCAGATTAATTTCAGGATGTCTGTTGTTTTCATAACAGGCATGCTGGAAAAGCATTAAAAGTCATCTGTTACGCTCATTTCCAGTTTGATATTTTTAATCTTGGTCTCTGCTAGAGTTGCTTTGCTTGATTCGCAGCTGTAAATAATGTTTATGTATTTTATAATGGGCCATACCGCAGCTCATCCATAATGCAGTTCATCCACTGACCGAAACAAGTTGTTTTAGCTCCTCTCCCCTTGAGATAACTTTCTTCTGATTGGTTGCCCCTTGAAAACAGAAGGCAGGCAGGTGGGGAGGGAGGGGTGGGTCTGTGCTCACAGCCAGAGCTGAGTGCCTGAGATGATGATGATATTAATAAGGATATTCCCTCTCACTGACATGATACAGTAGGACTGTGCGATTAATCTGTGGCAGGTTTAGTTCAGCTCCAGGCAAGATGATGGAAAGAGAGGCTTTGGTGAACAGTAAAACCATCAGTTGTTAGGAATCCTTTTGTTTTTTCTGAAAAGTTCCACGAATGGTTGAAAATTTGAATTATTGCCTTAAACAGTAAATGAGGTCTTAATATTGACCAGAATATTTGATCACCGAGCAGCCCTATCATACAGGGCAAAGACAGGAAAAACTGCTTGAGCTTTTGGCTCACATGATTTATTTATACAAACATTAATCTTATTATTTTAAACTTTGTCCATGGGCATCCACCGCTCTGTGCGTGTGCATGTTTGCATGAGAGAGAGATATCCATCCATCCATCCATCTATTCATTTTCTTACTACTTATCCAGGTTAGGGTCACGGGTAGGGCTGGTGCCCATCCCAGCTGTCACAGAGCGGGGGTACACAGACGGTCAAGTCAAATGTTATATGTATGAAATAATAACTATATGACTGGCAAGAGCAAAACATTTAGATACACTTTAAATCTGACAAATAATATTCATAAATACAGCACACAGTGCAAATGCAGTTTGCAGTAGATATTCCTGAGGTGCCAACAGTGTGTCAGAAAGTCCACATCATGTACCTGTTAGTGTGGCGATGACACGCATCATGAGTGTATATGTAGAGAATAAACTGGGACATGGCAGACTTGAGCTTATGATTGCAAAATCAGTGCAGAGTAGCTGGTAGACAGCAGTTATCTTGTTTCCGTGGATAAGATGGCTAAGCTTCAGGAAGTACCAGCCAGTCTGATTTCGGCACAAAACAGCACCCAAAATATTCCGTTCTCCATGTTAGGCTTGGCAGATGGGCCAAGCACAAAGCTGCATCAGTTCAGTGTTGATAAATGACTGGTGTGTAAAGATTATGCTTGTTGGTGTATCGCCTATCTTTCACTCAGAATAACTCCGGATCTAATTTGCCATTACAGATCCACAGGTAGATCACTGTCCGAGTCCCGCTGCCCCCAGTCCCGAGCCTCCTCCCAAGAGACCCTCATTCACTCGCTCAGGATCGGTTCGCTACCAGGAGAGTGAAGAATCTCCAGAGTGCAATGATAAGCCTTCAGGGAAGAGGAAGTTCAAAAGCAAACACCTGTGTGACAGTGATGAGCCGAAGGTAAGCTGCTGATGCTGCTTGCGGGAGGATTTCACATTGCAGATCATGCATAGTTGATAGAAGCAAGGTACCATGAATATACAAGCTTACAGTGCCCCCCTGTGGCCTGATTAAAAGCTGTGCTTCTCACATATGTGATGGCAGCTGGAATTCGAATTGTGCTCTGATCAGTAATTCTGTGTTTTAGAATAAGACCAAACGCAGCAGTTTGGGCAAGACCAGTGCCCCCCTCGCCTTGGATGACGATGGAGCTGATGCAAAAGTACCAGTTAGCCCACCACCAGCTCCAAAAAGTTTGCCGTCCTCTCCATCCAAAAAGAAAAGTTCATCAGGAAGAAGCAGTGGTTCAGACTCTCCGCCCAAAAGGCCTGTTCCTCCAGAGGTTCGCCGGCTGATTGTGAATAAAAATGCCGGGGAAACCTTGCTGCAACGTGCTGCACGCTTGGGCTATCAGGTACAACCCCACACATTTACTGCTAACAGGAATTTTGACTCCATGCATGATAATCTGACAGTTTATCTTTCCTTCCTCTGTTCTGCAGGATGTAGTCCAGTATTGTCTTGAAAAGGACATCAGGGAGGTCAATCGGCGTGATAATGCCGGTTACACAGCTCTCCACGAGGCGTCCTCCCGGGGGTGGACTCAGATTGTCCAGATGCTGCTGAAAAACGGTGCAGATGTCAATTGTAGCGCCCAGGATGGAACACGGTGAGGATTCATGGTGTATAACAGGGGCTTTAGTTAGAGACATTATTAGAGAGAAACATGGCAGCTGAAAAATCTTGAAATGAAATCTGTGGGAGAATTCAGCCACAGAAAAGATGGCAGTGGAAGTTTGTTTTCTAGGGAGAAAAAAGCTTTTAAAAACTCATTTTGAGGCAAAGCCAACAAATGATTTTTCTTTATTTAATTAGATCAAACTGGGGATTTTCTACATAAGATTTTTATGCCCTCATGCACCATTGAAGTTACACTAATTTAGATAATGCTTTTAAATACCTGGCCAAATAAGCGCCCAGAGGTGTTTCATGGCTGCCAAAACTTCCAGCTTCTAGCAGGACTCTTCTTTACTTTATCGCCATGTCATAATAAACCTAAGAATGACCTCTGCAGACATCGTGTATAACTAAAGGTTAGAGGTCATTATACTAGCTTTTTGGAGCTAACAGTCACCTCTCACAGTGTTCGCTAAACAAATACAACTTGTACCTGATTAGTTATTATAAATAGTTATTGCTTTTTTTTAAATTTAAGAAGTCCATTTTGTCTATTTAAGTCTTTTGTGTTTTGTCTGTTCTTCCCCTCAGCCCACTTCATGATGCAGTAGCGAGCGATAACCTACCAATAGTCTGGCTGCTTCTAAACCACGGTGCAGACCCGACTCTGGCAACCTACTCTGGACACACACCGGTCAAACTGGCACATAGCGCGAGCATGAAGACCTTCCTCACAGGTAGTTCGTGCTTTTTATTCACCTCTGTTTTCATCTGTTCTTAGATGATTGGACACCAAAAAAACATTTTATTCCTTGTTAAATTCCTTGTTTTTAATCATCAATAAACCCTTAGTGACACAATAAACAACACAACAAAAAGGCTTTTATAAAGCTGTTAAGAATGAGACGTGAAAATAAATCAATTTTTTAACTTTACAGTCATCCATCAAAGCAGTGTGTCAACACATTAGTAAACTCTGCGCCCACTCCCACCGCATCACTTTTGAGTATTGAACAATACAGGTTGCATGAAGCATATATGAGAACTTCAGTCAAATCTTCTTCTGTGCGCAAAGAGTTTGACAGTAAGCGTTCTCAGATGTGTGACTCAGATTGTTTCTGTTGTCTTCCAGCTCAATTTGGTTGTCACAAAGTGGAAAAAAAATGTGTCCCAGTAAACTGAAACATGGCCGCGAAACTGATAAAGTTAAGCTCATCAAATACATGTTGTTACTGTGATGGATCAGGCGCTGATTGATTTATGCCTAATCTTGTTATGAATGGTGTGTTAACTGATAACGCACAAAGCAGACGTGACATAAGGAATTATATTTGTATACAATGAAGTGGGTTTTATGTATGGTGTGACTATGAAAAGCGAAGCTCACCAACATCCAACGGAGTGTGTGTGTGTGTGTGTGTGTGTGTGTGTGTGTGTGTGTGTGTGTGTGTGTGTGTGTGTGTGTGTGTGTGTGTGTGTGTGTGTGTGAGATGGGGTAAATGAGACTTGTAATAAAAAAGCGCTGAGTGCTCAACTGAGTAGAAAGGTGCTGTATAAGTAGCAGTCAATTTACCAACAGCATCCTTGCAGTTTTACACTCAAAAAATGACCGGGAGAATTTTACTGAGTGAAAAGTTTCAGCATTGAGCACCAATGCGCTCATATTCCTGCATTTAATTAGGAATGACTTTTCAGGAGGGAGCTGTTCTGCAAAAAACAGAACAAAAACTTTATTGAAGAAAAGCTTTTAATGACTTTTTAATTAATAATCATTAAGCAGGACAACAACTGTTTGCTTTAAGTTGCCACCCTGGTCAGTCTCATTCCATAACTGAGTCGGTCAAAATCTGTCGTTGTTTCCCCTTTGTGTGTCACAGTGGATCCAAGAAAAATCGCACAGCCACCTTGTTACAAATGAGACCACTTTCGTGCCATGCTGATGGCGTCGGGATCTTTTTCAGCACTTTGCCAGGTTAAAAAAAAAAAGATAACTAAACGCTTAATAATTCACGTCTCTTTCTACTGATCTTGCTGCAGTGTCTTGGTAGGATATTAGTCTCACATCATACATGCATCTCCAGGCAGTTTTTTACACATCAACGTCCAGACATTATCCAGAGATGCACAACACAACAGGACATGGACAGTGTCAGCCGCATTCTCACTGCACTGTCTGGTTCAGTTGAAGGGTGGCACGATGCACTTTCACTCGCTGTGAATTCAGACAGTTGGACATCACCGAGCGAAAACTGTTTACTGTCCGACTGGATTTATTTGGGCATTTGCATTCTCACATACACACAGTTACTTACAATTTTGGCTGCCAGCAGTTATTAAAACAAGATAATAAGGGTAAATTGATTTAATTCTATTTCACAATGAGGTTAGAGGTCCCTGTCTTTGTTTTGGCTTTCAGTTCACCAAACTTTAAATTTTTTTTACTCCCTAAATGCCCACAGTCACTCCAGGCCGTCGCATGATTAGTTTGGTTCACATCAAATCTTATCAAATTATTTTCTGTTGAATTCACATTAAAATTCAAGGAAATCCACAGTTTAAAAGACAAGTTGTTGTTGGGTTTTTTGTTTGTTTGTTGAGTTCTGTCTGCAAGTCTGTGAATAATCTTGTTAAATAATCAAGATCTCAGTATTGACCAAAATAACTGTGTTTATATTTGCCATAATCAGGCAGCCCTGCTGCAGTGCATGTGTGAAAATGGCTACAGATAAACAGAGAGATGAAGGCTTGGTATATGGTGCAGAAAGACACAAACATACAGCTCTTGATACCCTGGGTAGGCTGCAGAGCTGCACAATGGACCGTATCACAGAGACGAGCTCTAACTTTGTTTACTTTGCTGATGGTTTTTATTTAGTCCGCTTTCCTTTTAACCTAAAACCATTGTACGTTTTACTTGGTCCAGAGAAAGCACCAGTATCAGCCTCCATCCACATATTTTCACTCAGAGGTCATAACATTGCAAACAGTCACAGTCATAAAAAAATAATAAGTCATTTTTTTTTCTTTTCTCCAGAATATTTCACAGACCTGGAAGGCCGCAATGAACAGGATCCTAGTTTACCCTGGGATTTCTACAGCAGCTCCCTTTTCGGTGAGTAACCTCCACGCCGAACCTGTCAGTCTGCTGAATGTCAGCCCATTGATCAATCAGATATCCTGTTTTAATTTGTGAGCGTGGTGGCATAAAAGTAATTGAAATCTCATTGCTGTGCTGCTCCTGAGGAAGGGAGGGAAGCCAGTTTGTAGACTGGGCTCATGCTTGGCCACTGGGATGTGGAGGGGTGTTAGCTTTGAGTATTAGCATTCGTGTTTTGTTGTAAACAGCCACAGGGAGCCAGTTATCCGGTGGAAGGAAAGCAGGATTAGAGTTGCATGGAAGAATTGAGGGAGACTAAAGACAATGTGGTCTGCAGCTTTCTGAACAGACTGAGTGACAAAAGATAATCAGGTTTTAACTATAACTGAAAATTTGTTTTAGTCCACGCATCCAAGATTTAAAAAAAAAAAAAAAAAGTTGAAGAACGCGGTTTCACCAGAGTTCATTCAGTAGTTTATCACAATCTGCCACCACCACCCAGCAGCATGGGGCTTACAGTTGTCATTGCACGCTTTATATTTCCACTGTAGAGCGATGCTTTACAGCTTTAAAGGGGACCTTTTATGGTCATTTCCAGTTCAGTGTTTTCATCCATTGACAAAATAAGGGAAACCATAGCAGCTCTACTTGAGCAGCTTTGTGCAGACTCTCGATTCATCCTGTCTGAAAAAAAAAGCTGTTTTAGCTCTGCTCCCTTTAAGCCAGCTGTCTTCTAATTGCCTGTCCCCTGCAAACAGATGTGTATAATATATGTGTGTATGACAAAATAAGAGAAAGCATAGCAGCTCACCTTAAAAAAAATCTTCCAAATAGGCTGGTCATTAGCTTCAAGCAGCTGTAGATAAGGGGTAAAAATCTCATTCCCCTTTTCTTTCTTAGTTTTCTTAGTTTCAAACCCAACTTTTTTAGTTTGAGCCCCTGTTTACCGAGTTGCCTGAACACATAATTGGAGATATCAAAGAGAAATTATATGATTTTTAGAGAATATAAAAGAAAAACAGTAAGTAATCTAGTAAATAATCACTAAAAGCCATTATTTTCATCTACTGTTTTCATCTATTATTTTTGACTGACACCATTACGTGTGTTTATATGTGTAGTTTATAAGCCGCCAGTCGTATGTGTAATTGTTGGTGTGAATAACGTGCCCACTAGAGGGCATCCAGACCTTGTGTATTAATACAGCAACCAACGAAGTGAGCTTGCCAGCTCTTCCTTCCCTTCTTACCTCAGTGAACTTCCCTTCACAGAGACTGACCAAGAGCCGTGCTGGGACTTCCTGCTGTCTGAGCAGAATCAGGAGCTGGAGGAGAATGTAACAGGGAAGACTGAACGGGACTCAGACAAAGATTGCCTTATGTTCGAGTTCTCCTCGGAGCCTCTCCTGCCCTGCTATCATGTGCAGGTGTCATTAACACAGGGGTGAGTTCATAAAGATGAAACATTACTGGCAAAGCACCACACAGTAATAAATCTGATTTTTCTGTAAAATGATATTAGGTCTTCCTGTTGCCACTCATAGGTCAAATGTCATCTAAATTTGGTTGCAGCTGCGCAATATGTCCAGAACTACAGCAATTTAGGTCAGATAGGTTATGATGATAGTAGATACTGATAGTTATGACTTGTAAGTAAACAGATCACGTTCCCAACCAACATTTTCACTGTAATGGTTTGATGTTTTTTGCAAAGACACCATTAATAAATCAGATCAAACTGAATAATGGACTGGAGATCAGGATGTTCATGCTTCAGCATGTGAACCAGCATGTTACCTCTGCCAGAGAGGCTATGTGATTGGTTCAGTTTGTTGGATTGTTTGCATGAAACATTTAACAGAGGTGAGGCTTGGCCCAGTTTAGGAGTGATTTGGTTTTGCGGATGATCTGGATCCAGGAATTTTTGGAAGGATTCTTAACCAGTGTGACAGCAGGGAAAACTGGGCATTTCAGATCATTTTGATGCAGCCATCATTTTTGTCTCCACACATCATTTGCAGCAGCTTATAGCACTGCTTTATGACTCTTGAAATGTAAACAACACTCACAAACACTGGAATGCCAAAAGTATTCACTTGCCCATCCAAATCATTGAATTCAGGTGTGCCAATCACTTTCATGGCCGCAGGTGTATAAAACCGAGGACCTAGGCATGCAGACTGCTTCTACAAACATTT
This sequence comes from Archocentrus centrarchus, assembly GCF_007364275.1. Taxonomy (NCBI): domain Eukaryota; kingdom Metazoa; phylum Chordata; class Actinopteri; order Cichliformes; family Cichlidae; genus Archocentrus; species Archocentrus centrarchus. Next base: position 11,009,585 of record NC_044355.1, on the reverse strand, counting down.
GTGAAAGAATGGGTCGCTCTCAGGAGCTCAGTCAATTCCAGCGTGGTACCGTTAACAATTCCAGTCATGAAATTTCCTCACTACTAAATATTCCACAGTCAACTGTTAGTGGTATTATAACAAAGTGGCAACGATTGGGAACGACAGGAGCTCAGCCACAAAGTGGTAGGCCATGTAAAATCACAGAGCGGGGTCAGGAGATGCTGAGGGGCATAGTGTGCAGAGGTCACCAACTTTCTGCAGAGTCAATATCTACAGACCTCCAAACTTCTTGTCACCGTCAGATTGGCTCAAGAACAGTGCATAGAGAGCTTCATGCAAAGGGTTTCCATGGCTGATAAGGTATCCAAGTCTTACATGACCAAGTGCAATGCAAAGTGTCGGATGCAGTTTTGTAAAGCTCATCGCCACTGGACTCTAGAGCAGGAATGATGAATCACGCTTCTCCGTCTGGCATTCCAATGGACAAGTTTGGATTTAGTGGTTGCCAGGAGAACGGTACTTGTTCGACTGCGTTGTGCCAAGTGTAAAGTTTGGTGGAGGGGGGGTGGGGGGGTGTTATGATGGGGGTAGTTGTTTTTCAGGAGCTGGGCTCGCCCCTTAGTTCCAGTGAAAGAAACTCTTAATGCTTCAGCATACCAAGATATTTTGGACAATTTCATGCTCCCAACTTTGTGGGAACAGTTTGGGGATGGCCCCTTCCTGTTCCAACATGACTGCGCACCAGTGCACAGAGCAGGTCCATAAAGACATGGATGAGTGAGTTTGGTGTGGAAGAATTTGACTGGCCTGCACAGAGTTCTGACCTCAACACGATAGAACACCTTTGGGATGAATTAGAGCGGAGGCTGTGAGCCAGGCCTTCTCATCCAACATCAGTGGCTTATCTCACAAATGCACTTCTGGAAGAATGGTCAAAAATTCCCATAAACACTCCCAAACCTTGTGGAAAACCTTCCCAGAAGAGGTGAAGCTGTTATAGGGTGGGCCGACATATGTGGATTAAGAATGAGGTGTCACTCAAGTTCCTGTGCATGTGAAGGTGGACGAGCGAACACTTTGGGCAATATAGTGTATAATAAATGTTTCTATGGGTGCTAATAAATTGCTGCTGTTGTCTCTCTGTCAGGGCAGGGTAATTAAAAAAAGGAGTTCGGTGTGTGTTTGTTTGACAGTGTTTAAACCTAAATTGTCAGTTCCTGTGTTCTGCACGCAGACCTTCAGCTGATACTGTATGTTTTGCTCTTGCAGCTTTTGCAACTGGTTCCTGCTGACAGATGTCCTTAAGCGCCTGAAGATGTCAGCACGGATTTTCCGGGCACGTTATCCACACTTGGAAGTGGTGAGTTTGCCACGTGCTGAGCTTTGGAGGCAGGTATCGGTCAGCCAGGTGAGCTCTGCTTTGGCTTCTCCATACAAAAGCAAAACTAAGGAGGAAGACAAAGAAGAGGAGGATGAAGAGGGACTTGTAGATCTGGTGCGTTGTGTACCTGAGCTCCAGAGACTACTGGGTTCCTCCATTCACATCCTACAAGAGGACGAGGAGGAGGAGGAGGAGGAGGCGGAAGAGGCACTGACAAACAGGGAAGCCTCGTAGCCGATAGCCTCTCTAGAATCACGCCCCTGCACCACGCAAACTGTTATTTTGTCAGCCCAAGTCCTTCACTCCAGGCAGCAGCTCAATGGAAACCTCTCCGTCCATTGTAACGAGGGTCAAAGATTTTATCTCCAGCTACAGTAACGACTGACACTCCACCGATGACCTCTGACCTTAGGCAGAAGTCATTTCAAGGACCTGCACACGGGAGTGGTCAATGCTGGAAAGCAGCTTTCAGGTTCCTATCTATAGGTATATTTGAATACATGAGAACTATTGAGTAAACCTTTTTATTGAATATGTATGTACATGGTTGTGTATATGTATATCTTGCCATCAGGGTAAACACATTTGGTTATATAAATGTATTCTTGTGGCAAGGGACGGATAATGTTTAGGACTTTTCTGTTTTAGTTTGTTCCCGAGGGAAAGCGATATTTTTCGACGGGAGATAATCCAAGGCTTTTATCTTGGTGAACTCTTGCGTAAAGCTAAGACGCTTAAGTCAGGGAGGCCATTGGCCCAGATGGTTTCTCTGTCAACCTGAGAGATCTGGAGACCTGCAGAGAAGAGACCATGACACATAACATTCACACCTAATCACCTGCTCAGAGCTTCATGTCCATCTCCTCCTCTCTTTCATTTTTTTTTTTTTTTTTTTTTTTTTTTTTTTACTTCTAGCATCCCTGAGATCATTTCTGGATGGACCTGATAGATCACAGTGTTAATTTTCTTTCCCTCCACATTTCACATTTGCTTGCAGTATGAATAAGGTTGTTTCGGACACTGAGATGGAGAGTTTGTTTACAGAACTGGATAGACAGTAGTCTTCTCTGCTCGTCCTCACACAGAATCCTGTGGATCTCTCTCAGAGGAAACTTTTTACCATCTCTGGAGTCCAGAGGAGCCACGGCTGTCCCACCCCCCCCCCACGTCCTGATATGGTGTTTCCAGATCCCAGAGTGCTTTGTGTTGCAGTGTTTTATTTACACTGTTTGTTGTGCTTAATTTAATAGTCATTAATATATTTGACCTCTTGTGTATCTGACAACCCTATCTATGAAAAATGCTTTCTATGGTTGGTGCTTCATTCTGAAATGTACTTATTATTAGGATCCCTTTATTCTGAGATTTTCCTCCTTCATTCAAAAAACAGTATTTCAAAAAAAAAAAACCAAAAAAAAAAAAAAAAGCAAAAGTACAGTTTTATTGTACTGGTGCTACACTAGATTTTGTGTTGACAATCAATGAAGTTTTGGTTTGAAGTCACAAACTAACAAAAGATATTTAAGATGAAGAGACTTAAGGTGTAAAGAAAAGTATAGTTTAGTTAAAGAAAATGGGATACAACAGGTGTGAGATCTTCAGAGAGTCTTTTATTTGATTCTTTTATAAGAAATAAAGAAGAATAAAGCATGATTGTGAATCTTAATCTCTGATATGTCAAATTTATGTTCAGACTATAATCCTCACTCAGGCTTATTATTTTTGGTGCAACTCCAACTGGTAATAATAATAATAATAATAATAAGCCTAATCAGAAGTAATTCTGATTATTCAGAACACAGTAAAGCCCTGCTTGCCTGGTATGACAGCTTCTTATGGTGAGTAAAGTTAACCAAGATCATAACATTTTTATTTAAATATTGCATTTAATATTATCCTGCAACCATCTCTCTTTAAGCTGTAAAAAAAAAAAGTCCTTGGGGTGCTCAAAATCATGGAAGGTTTACAGTTTAATGACAGGTGAGCAAACAGAGTGATGCAATTTCAAAGCTGTAAACCACTCCACTCAGCTGACCTTGATTTGAATTTGTTCTGGCAGCTTCTGTTTACAAGCATCAGGAAGGAGAAATTTAAGTGATTTTATGCTTTTCTAGCAGGCTGCTCTTTAAACTGTGTGGTGATGGTGCTTCCCGTCATTGTGGGCAGGAGTGATCACCTGGTAATGGAGGACTTTGGCTGGGGTTTGGTGGGTTCGTTTTACCTGAAACCTTATAAGACAGACACATGATAGTGATTTTTATTCTGTCCATTAACAGGTTTTGTGCAGGTGCACCTATCCTCTTTAAATAGTGTATTCTAAACTCACCCTTAGCTGCATCCACCAAAAACAAAGATTAAAGCAATGAAAGTGGAGGAACTGTGTAACAAAATGGTGGAAATATAACATTCAGGGGGAGAAAAGCTTTTTAAAACTAAACCTAGAACTGGATAAATGAGCAGAATAAGTGCTCACAGTTGTTTCAAAACGCTGCTGAGTGGTCGGACTTGCTTGTAGAAGGACTTTGTCACCCTACTGGTGATCTGTTGCTGTGATAATAATCCTGTTCTGTGAGAGAGCAGCAGGTTTAGTCATTTGATGCTGATAAAAGAACAAATGTCAGCAACTCTGTCAGCATTAAAGCTGAAAGCAGCGATCTTCTGCCTGCTGGCTTTTAAAACTGATCTCAGTCATACATTCAAAGGTAAAATGTGAATACAGTGGCACTCCTAGACTTTTTTAACCTAAGAAATACACTGACGTCATCATAGGGTGTATGGTCAGAAGTTTGCATCGCCTCATCATCAGATGTATGCTGTACAATCATTCCACCCTGGAAAAAAGAACAATTCAAAGAAATCATTAAAAGCCCAGTATTACCATGACATTCATGCACATGATGAATGTATGCAAACTTTTGACCACAACTGTAGAAAGGAGCCTGTGTGCAAACAACCATCCCACCCACATCAGTACCGCCTCCTCTTTCAGTAAGCTCAAAGGAGCGTATGAAAACAATTCATTTCGGACATGGCAACTTCTTTAAAACCCAGCTTATCTGTTCTAACATTGCTGTTGAGAACATGGTGGTGCTTGAGCAATGACGCATCTGAGCCAAAATACCAGAAGGCGGCATCGTGCTAGACATGTCACAACTTCTGCTCAGCCTGCAGGGCAGCTGTTCGTGATGGGAAGGTCTGCACTGGGTGACTAAACCTCAGATGAAATGGCTCTAACAGCACCTCCCATTTCAGAAAGGGAGTGTACACGTGTTTCTATTATCAGTCCTCCACTACTGAAAAGTACTAGCATAAATGCTTAAAACTGACATTAAAGAGCCATTGAATCTAATTTAAACCACTTTAATCTTTATGAGATTACAGCAACTTACTCTTAAAAGCTACGTGAAATGAAAGAATGGAAATCAAAGGTTAGTTAATAAGGGCCATATTTATTCTTGTTACAGCACTGATAAGAATATTAGAACATCAGAACTAATATAAAACAGCGATTGAGCGTTTGCCTGGAGCATATGGGCCCCTGTTTGAAGTCTCACTGCAGAAATATTTTATTGTACTGAGATGTGACATGCCAGTTGAAGCCCCTCGCTGGGCCTCTGGGTACAGATGGTCCTAACTGTAGTGTAACCTGTGCAGTCCTGTACAGGGTTACTGTAGTTCAGTTACTGCTGCGACTGGGTTTTATCTCCTAGCAGTGACAGCATGTGGCAGCTGCCAGGTTTTCAGCATGTTCTCTGTGTGCATTCATATCTAAGTTTTTCTGGTAATGCACTTTTTAAAAATGAAGAATGAAACGTGGAAAAAAAAATACATGTTTTTGGTTTGAAATTGAAGCATTTATAGGTTTTAGCCTTTTTACTTGTCACATCCTGCAAACTTTATCTGGCTGACTTTGTTCCTTGGTGATCCTTGGAAGAGAAACGCTGTACAAAGAATTTCTGGAGTCTTGGGGAAATGTTGACTCCCCTGTAAACCAAGCCTCCATGAATCTCGCACATGGAGCTGCCTCCTCAGATTCGCCCTCTACACCAAGCCCCTGCCATGCCCCTGATGCTCATTGGCCTCCTGTTGTGCAACAGCGAACTCTGATTGGATAAAAAAAGAGGGCAAGTCTGGACAAGACCTACTAAGTAACATGGAAAAAGGAAGGAAGGCCAATCTGTCGGAGCTCTGCATTGTTCATACATGGGCACACAAAGGCATATGACAGAAAAAGTATATGACCGCAAGTTAACTGTGTGAACGCGAGGGGGGGGTGGGTGGTTTTTCTATTTAATTTAAATTACACCATGATCCTCCTGCCAACATGCCCCTTAAAAGGCTTTTCAGGTTGGTAATCATTATTGTGTGCCCTCTTGTGTATTTGTAATGAAAATGAGTTCCCCTGAAAGCGTCTTGCCTCGCTCTGAGTTCACTGAGGACATCTGTTGTCTCTGTTAACAGTCTCTCCATCAGGTTATGTAACAGCCCTCTTTGAAAAAAAAGCACAAGAGGGAAGTCCCTGCTCAATGGGTTTGCATGTAAAGCTCGGTCTGGATACTTCCTTTTCTCTCAGTCTGCATTGAAATAGGTTCCATAATAGTTATTGCTTAAAAGCAAAAACAAAAAAATTGCTGACCAGAATCTTAAAGGTGCAGGAATAAATGTTTTAATCTGTCCAAGTGGTGCTTGGAGCATCTGGGGATTGTTTCAGTGTTCAAGACAGATCAAACCTGCTTTCATCCCATGAGACTGCACAGCCAGGCCTTTTGTTATGATCAGCAGGACTTAGATGAATGTGCTCCCTGTCTGCAGGAGTCTTCTCTGTGTGTCTGTATATGGCCATGTTGAAAAGTACTGATAAATCATAGCAGCCCTACTTTGAAATAACTCTTTAAAAACAGGTGTTAAATGTTCTATGCATTGATATGAAGTCATCTAGTGGTGTCTAATTCCCAACTCAGCGCTTTGAGCTCTGCAGCTCTAAATATAATACCAGGTGGAAAGTAACACTGTAATGCATTGCCCCTTTGCTGTGTTGCAAAGGGATTGACCTTGTCCAGATAGCTGGGCCTGCTTCTGTGTGCAGCCAACACTTGAGGCTGCATGCACGTGCCAGAAACCCAGTCAACCAGACGTATTAATGAAATCTGGTTACAATTTAGAAACTGTGCACTTTGGACTTTTGGTCATATAAAGGTCAAATAAATCAGGAGACTACAGTGTGATAACTTGCACTGAATATTGCATCAAGGTTTTTATGTTTCAGATTGAAATTAAAATACAATAAATTTGTTTGTTCCTCATCAGTCTATAGACAGTGTACTAAAATAAAAACATTCCTATAAAATTTGTTAGAAATAAAGCATTGAGTTATGCAATCTACATCAGTATGCAGATGGTTCACTGGGAACATGGTGAAAGCACCTTTGTCAGCAGTGCATCTTCTTGAGAATTTTAATGCAACATTTGGCACACATTTCTTCTGGAAGTTTCTCCCTTCTTGGCAGAATCATTTCAGTTCAACCTAGTTGGATAGGGACTGTCAGTGCAAAGCCATTGTAAAGGTTTTAATTTGTAGAGAGCACTCCCAAGATGAAATTTTCCTCCATCTAGTCAATCAAGGACTGAAGTGTGATATAAAATATGGTATGTTGATTGGGCCATTCTATAAAAAAAATTACTGCCCTGCACCATGAAAGTTGAATATTTTTATACTGGAGGTGGGCAAAGTCATTCAGGACCCAGGTAAAAGAGCATGTAAAGTAACTGACTAGTCTTTGTATTTAATTAGTCGTAGGACACATTAAACAGGTCAGGGGAGGTGTGAATTTGACATGGAGTTAACTGCAACTAGTGACTTGGTGATGTAGCATGCAGAGCTACACAGGTGTGCTGGTTTTCATGAGTGGAGTCCTGCAGGATTCAGGTATTTGTTTGTTTGTTTTTTTTGTATAATTTGCATATTCTGCAGCAAAGTCTTATCACTTAAGAGACATATATGCTAGTATTGCTTTGGGCACTGTAGGGAAACAAAGAGAGGCACTGAGAGAAGGTGCTGTGAGGTGAGTAAAAACATCCTTCAGATTTCACATGGAAATAAATCCACAGACTGTTAGACACAGTACAGAAGGGTTCATTTTTTAATGAAATTACAATCCAGTCACATATTGGCAACAAAAAGGTATAAATACAGGACAAATGCTATAAAAAAAAAGAGCCTTTAAAGGGATAAATGAACAGAAGCAGGTTAAAACATCCCACAGATTAGCTGACCTAAAATAATACAATAAAATTTTGGACTAACTACAACTATGTTATACCGTATACAGCTCGAATTTGGATTTCCGTCCTTATTTTAGCTCATAATAAGTCTTAATTTATCTTAGTTTACTAATCTGCAAAGTGCCATCATGGTAAAACTGACACACTGCACTTCGTATCTATAGCTAAATATGATTCTGAGATGTTTCACCTTAAAACAGCCGCATACAATAAAACACTGATGTTTGAAATCTGATCGTGGGTTTTCTGAGGTTTCTGTGGGTTTGCAGTGGCTCCGCTGACAATAGAGGCCTTCATGTTGGTGAATACACTCACACAAACAGCCATGCTGTTGCCCCACCCTCAGTTTAGTCAGACCAACCAGAGATGGATCCACACTGACCTTCTCAGAGCTCAGCTCCTTTAGCTCCCTGCCATGATCGCCTGCCTACCTTATAATTAGAGAAAACTGAAGATCTGAGAAAGAGATGAGAGACCATCATTGGATGATACAAGAATAACTAGAGAATAAACATTACTTTGATTACAGGTATCAGATACAGACCAGGATGTTCAAAAAACTTACAAATCAAATCTGGTACATTAATTTGGCCTTTTGCTCTGCAGTTTCTATTTGGGTACACCATCTAGATGAAAATGCCATTTAAGGGGTAGACATAAACCTGACACTAAAGGAACCTTGGCTAAGCGTTGGTCCTGCACATATTGTAGCTAATTTAGCAGCTAACAGTAGTTACTTTGGTCATCAGGCTGTGTGGGACAGGCTAATTAATGCTAAGTAACAAATCAATCTGGACAAAACTATCCATAGAGGCTAAAACGATTTTTGTACCTGACTGTAAACATGCTTTTTAATGCTGTAAAGTTTTAACATTACAGGAGCCAGCCTAAAGTGGCCATTAGAGGAACTGTGTTTTACAGTTGGCTTTGTTTTTTTTTTAGCTCTGCAGGATGCCATTTGCGTGAGCTGTTGCTCCCTTTTCCCACGTTTCAAGTTCTCAGCATCTGACTTATGCTTAATTTATAGTACTGCGACTGTGTACCTATTTGCCTATGCAGAGCATACAGGGAAGGGTTTTCAACCTGCAAACATGCTCCTGTGCTCCTGTGCAGTCCTCCAAAAACCCAGCAGCACGTAGCTCAATGTGGCTAATGCTGGGTCAAATAGTGATTGGTTGAAAAGTGGACTGGAACGGGGACAGGAGTTACAAAAGTTCACCACAAATAGGAGAAGCACAAACAACATCAAAGAACACAGCATGAGAAGCACATACAGTGGTTTCGGTGTTTTTAACACTCAGTTGTACTTCAGCTTTTTCTATGTTATGACTTTGCTCTTCTTCAGCAGCTCTGAGGTATGCACTGGAGAGAAGAGGCATGAACGTCAGTCAAAGCAATACAGAATACATGTGTGTGAATGAAAGGGAGACACATGCAACAGTGAAGCTGCAAGGAGTAGAGATAATGAAGGTGGATTGAGTTTAAATACATGGGTGGGGTCAACCATCCAAAGCAATGGACAGTGCACAAGAGAGGTGAAGAAGAGCATGCAGGCAGGGTGGAGTGGGTGGAATTGAGTCTCAGGGTGATTTTTGAGAGAAGGATGGGAGCAGGAGTGAAAGGGAAGATGGTAGTGAGACCTGCTATGCTGTATGGTTTGGAGATGGTGGCACTGACAAAAAGACAGGAGGCAAAGCTGGAGGTGGCGGAGCTGAAGCTGTTAAGATTTTCATTGTGAATGATCAGAATGGACAAGATTAGAAGCGATATTAACAAACAAAGTTTTCTCAGGAGTCGTTATTATTATAATTAGTTTAGACTCACACACGATGAGAGTCCATTATATTTATTAACACAGTGATCGTTCTGATTAATTGATTAGACCTGGAGCCGTGCTGATTGGTGGATTAGCTTTAATCTTACGGCTGCCCTTTATGACTGACTACACTGCACTCCTCAGTTGTATCTGCTGTCTCTCTGTGTCTTTTAGTATCAACATACAGTAAAGGTATGAACACAGACTGCAAATGAGATATATTTTATTTAGTGACAACTTCTCAATCATCTCAGCCATCTATTTTAGAGACTAATGTGACGGAGGAATACTTCTGCTTCTATTTATGTTTACCTAATGGGGAAAAATTATGGTTTTCAATCATTTTTATGCGAAAGGAGTCTGGTAGCTATGTTTATCTGCATTATGGTGTAGTGACTAGAAGTGGAAAATGACAATAAAATCAAAGTTTATAATGTAGAAAACAAAACAAAACAAAACATGCATTGTATATATATTTCTGCGGTGATATGTGACTTCATTCTTTCCACACTAGTAGGCTAATTCCTGTAAAAAACCCCAAAAAACTATGAGAAGCTGCAGTAGAAGTACAGTAGATAATAAATATACTTAATATGAGGACCATAGTATATGGCTAAACCTTTATCATCTGCATAAAACATACAGAGACTTTAAAAGTAAAATGTCCAAGGTCTTAATGAGGAGTTCTTTTCCCACTCCTTCAACTCCTTTTGTGCCAAGCTAAGCCATCTATTCAGCTTCAGTTTTTTCTTTTCACCGAGCATCAGTCAAAGGATGGCAATAGCAACACTCCCACTGCAGTTTTTCCAGGATTTTCAAGTTCTTCTTTCCACTTGTACTTGACCACATCGAAACGGGCACATACTGAACTTTTTACTTCACTACGTTTATTTAACAGTTGCACAGAACAAAATGCCACATGCAAAACAGACAAAACTGATAAATAGGGAGATTTTGTTCAGTGAACACTTCCATGCACATGATTTTAGTACATGTTTGCTGATTTTGTGGTTTGTGATATCTGGATATCTGACTGATATTGCAGTCTCTATGTGCTACCACATAAAGTTAATGGGAAACTTACAAATGGAACATACGTCAGAGATATAGAGCTAACATCCAGAGCATCTTAACGAATGGAAGCAGGCAAACGTCTTCTGATATTACATGCATATATACAAGACAGAGGCTTGTCTTGACCTACATAAGCAGCACATAAAGCGAGAGAGTAATAAGCGTGTATGAGCAGCAGACACGGCCGGGTGGAGGGGATTGTTCACTCTCAGAGACACTCTGTGTCAGGCTGTAAGCTGCTCCAGCTGGACTCAACACCCACCCACTTGGCTCTTACATAACCTCATACGATCCTCCCCTGTGTGTGTTCTGTGCAGAGCTGGCACGTACTGATTGTGTTGTGGGAATCAGCGATAAAAGGCAGAGTGGCATGCACTGTATGGTTTGGAAGTGTACCTTCATGGGATCTGCATTCTCTGTAAAAGTAAAACAATCCTTAATGTGGTCAGACGAATTTTCTCTACATGTGTCTGTTTCACCAGCAAAGGGAAGCCTTTGTAACCCAAACAACTCACAGGGTGATTTTTTTCCCCCACCTCATATCGGCAAACACATACAAACCAGATCAACCACAGGGCTTCTGATACAGCTGGAGACAAAAACAGGAAATGGATGGTACTTCTGTAAACCTTCGCCTAAAGAACACGGTGTTCCCAACGTCACAGCTGCTTCCTCATGCTGACAAATCAAAAATAAGCGAATGGCTTTTAAAAAAAATCTCCTACACTTAATATCTCCTCCTTGTGACCATTGTGGTTCCCTTTTTGTTTTGTATTTGTGTATGCGAGTCATAAATACACACTCTCTGGTTCATCAGCTGATTGCCTACAGTACCCAGGCTCTTTGTTCACTGTTAGATTGTTCTGTCCGTCTCCATGACCAGCTATCTTTGCTGTCTGCCTTTGCTTTTCAGCTCCATTTTCCCTTTAATCCACAGTGGATCATCTTCCATCGTGTGAGCTTTCTATGTCCTGCTCACAGTTCCCCTAACTCTCTGGCTGCCACCATTCCCACATCTCCTCTCCCTTTGAGCATGAAACCATCTGTTTGCACTGTTTGCCATTCTATGTTTTTGTCCTGTACATTTGGGTCCATTTATTGCTAATGGCCCACAAATGTAAACCTGCCTCACCTATCATGTTGCCTAAATGCAACCTAATAGCTGTGAGAGCAATAGTTTGCCGAATTCATCCCATTTAGTGTGGCCTGGAGTCAGATCATGTCCCCACTGACCCTCTCCCAGATCTGTCTTGTTAGCATTGTGTATGGATTCTTAAACAGGGCTACTAGGTTTGGGCCAAGGGTCTCTGGGCCAAACCTCTACATGAAGAGACTGCTAATATCCATGTTGCTGCAAGTTATTCACACAGCTTGACATAAAAAGACACGGTATATTCACAGTCACAAAAACGGATCCCAAAGGCACACAAAAGAACTCCAAAATGATACAAACTGACTTAAAAGAGACACAAAATATCATCAAAGTTAAATAAAATGGCCAAGAAATTTACCAAAACCACAAAAGGGACATAAAACCTCTCCAAAGAGACACATCTACCATAAAGTTACACAAAAAGACCAGAAAACTATTTTATAGACAAACACAACCACAAAGAAAGGCAATAGAGACACAAAACAACTTCAAGAGACCCAAACCAACCACAACATTACACAAAACCACAAAAGGACACAACGCTTCTTCAAAGAGAAACAATTCTACCCTAAAGTTACACAAAACAACCACAAAATGACTTTATACACATACAAAAACAACCACAAAGAAAAACAAAATGACTACAAAAATGCGTGAAGTGACCATAAAAAGGAGAAAAGAAAAAAAAAGAAAAGATCACAAACACAAAATGACCTTACACAAAAGACACAAAATAATCAGAAAGTTACACAGTACCACTGTGAAATAACTACAAAAATATTCATCATGACCATGAATACAATATGTCTTTCAGGGGACACAAAACAACCACAAATGTCTGCAAAATGACCACCAAAAAGACAGAAATGGATCATAAAGTTACACAAAATGTCTTCAAACTACACAAAATGACCACAGAGAAACTCTAAATGACCACAGTGCCCTACCTAATCACAAAGACACGCACACACACAAAAACCCTTCATCTCCATTTGGCATTGATTTATGGTGTTGAACAAACAATGCAGACCTTACCAGACCAATCCTCAGCCATTAAATGAAGCTGAATATATTCAGACATCAACACGCAGCAACAAACACACAATGATATCCTGACTAATAACAGTTCAAAGACAACAGGAAGCAACAAAGCGTCATGTTTTCATGATCTTGTGCATGTTAATCAGCTCTGGAGTTTCTTCTGAATCAGTGCTGCTGGTTCCAGAGCTGCACTTTCATACAAGCTTCCTTGAATCACTTTGTTGACTGTATAACTTCCTTTTTTATCCCACATCATGCAAACTTGAGAGAGCTGTCCTGAGTTATAAATAAAATTACTTTGTGAAGACGCCCGTTTTTTCCCCCCCGCCATCGTGGATGTTTTCTGCGACCACGCTGCTCTCGTGTAGTCAGGCCGAAGTCGCAAACACAGAAATGTTAATGACATCAGGGAGCGTGCTGGTTCACATTATCTCTGCAGCACAAGGCAGTATTGTAAGTCTCGACGTGCTTCACATGAGACGATTTTACGTCAGGGCAATGCCTAGCAACCCCAACTCTGCTGCATGTGGGCAACATGCAATCACATCAGCAACAACAAACGTGGTTCAATAACAAGCAACTGTTACCTTTGGGACCAGTTACAACATGCCGGAGGGCTTCTTCAAATGCACTCACAGCAACTCAAGTTCTAAGTTAATGTTCAGACTCCATTTAATCTTAATTTAAAAACGTTCTCATACATTTATTCACTCTTTATATTTTAATAGCAAAATGGAAGATCAATAATTTTCATATAAAAGAACCACTGACTGAACTCAGTGGTGTGTTTAACCACCAGTGATAAAGGAAAACACTGTGGCCTGGTCCCAAAGCTGCATTGTGGTTACTCTAAATAAAGAAGGTCTTCTTATAGGAAGATAAGAGAACCAAAAATATCCTGATTATTATTATTAATCAAGATATTTTTCTCCAGGAAAGCTCTGGAGACGAGACAGTCAGTAATCTGCAGTGTGCATCATACTGTTACAGCTGCTGAGGTTGCCTTTTATCGCACAGGTACGTTTAAGAACAGCTGGTGTGATGCAGGTTAACCTGTAACCAGCTAAAACAATAAAAAAATGATTTCAGCTTGGAGCCTTGGTAGGAGTAATCTAATCTATCTTTTTTCTGACGAGCACTTTTACTTTCTGTACATTTTGCAGGGGATACTTTTGTACTTCTACCTGAGTTAAACTTTGAATGACAAAGTATTTTTAGATTTTAGTAATTTTGCTTTTAATATATGAGGGGAAAGATGTATTTTCCCTATATTTGGTTGGCCTTTTATTATTCTATAAAACCTGTACTTCCAGACACTTGTACTTAATGCATAGGGTGTAAACATGGAAACTGGACTGGTATTTATATATCGTGCTTTTCTACTCTTACTGAGCACTTAAAGTGCTCCTAAACTACAAGTTCACTCATTCACACTTCAAATGCTTGTTTTTTTAATGTACCACTCACAGGCTGATGAGCTTAATAATAGACTTTAAATATAGGCTTTAATATATCTTGTGTAATTCATGTTTATACTTTGATCCTTCATATTTATTTTCCTATCTGCTCTTGTTTATTCTAGTTATACACAGTGGGTCAGGGGGAAACAACATTTTGATCCTGTGTATGTCCTGTTGACTTTTTATTGAAGTTTCTTTGGGGATTGAAAGAGCTATGGTTCAAACCACTGACCTTCCAATTAATAGATTAAAAAGTTTCATACAAAACTTACCTTATTAAACAGTTTCATATATGCTAGAATAAAATACTATGAAAAGTAAAAATATAACATGGGTTCTTTTTGCACCAGTCACTGTTTTTCCCACCTTTGATGGAAAGTTAAGAGCCTGTGTACCCTTCCTGTTTAACTTAAATAAATGTTTTCTTGGAGAGAATTTACAATTTGAAGTTTGTACCTTTTGTTTGAGTCCACAGCTAACTCAGAGGTTTGCTGAAGCATGCCTGCCTATTAAAGCAAACATTACAGTGAATGCACACAGGTGTTTGCTCAGGGAGCACTGTTGTCACCATAAAAAGGTCAACATACGGGTAAAGAAGTGATAAGCGCAAACGTTTTGTAGGTGCGGCAGGGAGATACTGTACATAATTGTGCTTTATGAGCAGATATGAGGCTATATTTGCGATTATCGACACTCCAGTGCCTGGATGAGGTTAATTTGACCTGCTCTGTCTGGCTCTTTATCCCCATCAGGCTGGAGTTTTACAGCTGTTGAGTAACAAAAATTGCTCCTGGGAGAAGTGACAGCAACCACTGCCATGTCTGCAGTCACACGGCCTTTGGGTGGCAGGCGGAGCTGGGCAGAGGTCTGCCATCCACGCAGATCTTTCAACACCAAATGGCTGCCATGTCCCCGGTCACGTTGCCAAAACACACTGGAACATCACACCTGTGCCAAAAATATCAGATATCTGAACAACACTTTACGTTCTCATTTTTTAGACTCAACGATGATGAATTAAAACAGATTACATTACAGAAAGATCCATTTAACTTTTTAAATATAACCCAGCCAGTGAAGCATAAAGTATCACGACATGATGAAACAACACTTCCTCGTCACTGGTCTGGAGTCACTTGCAATCAGCAATGTACTCAGAGGTCACAATCATTCGCTCTCAGGTTTCTCAAGACATTAACATGACCTGGAAGACTTGTGCAGTCAGAGCTGTATTACAGAATATCGGTGGCATGGTTCAGACCCTCTGAGATTTGTTTGGCTGGAAAACAACATCTGACCAAAGAAATAATTCAGTGTACCAAACCCATGATTTTTGTAAAAGAGCATATCTTTGAGACAGTTTAGGATACTTTGTGAGGTATTAACTCTTTCTCTGGTGTCACAGGTTGCATAATACCTGCTTAGAAAGCAGAAATGCTCCGAGGCATTAAAGCATTTTACAAGTTCCCTCGACAGGCTGGAGACCGGTCCAGGATGTACCAAGCCAATTGCCCAGCCCCAGTTGCAATAGGTTCCAAGCCCACACAACCCTGGATGGGATAAGCGGTTAAGAAGATGGATGGTTAGATGTCATATGTTAATAGTGAGCTTTAGATTTAGTGGCACTTGTAGTTTCAATTCAGTTCAATTCAATTTTATTTATATAGCAACAAATCACAACAAACAGTTGCCTCAAGGCGCTTTATATTGTAAGGTAAAGACCCTACAATAATTACACAGAAAACCCAACATTCAAAACAGGAAGAAACCTCCGGCAGAACCAGGCTCAGTGAGGGGCGGTCATCGGCCATGACCGGTTGGGGCTGAGGGGAGAGAGACAGGACAAAAGACATGAAAAAAAACTCTTTGGACAAATGAAACCAATGGAGAGAAGAGCATGGAAAAGGAGAGAAAGATAAAGTTTCTCAAGGCAAAGAAATTTTCAATGCCCAAGTCAGCCACCTGATCTCAACCCAACAGTTTGCTTTTCACTTATTGAATACAAAACTGAAAGCAGAAAGACCCACAAACAAACAGCATCTGGAGGTGGCTGCAGTAACGGCTGCATCACAAAGGAAGAAATAGCATCTGGTGCTTTCCATGGGTTCAAGACTTCAGGCAGGTATTGACTGCAAAGGATTTTCAACTAAGTTTTAAAAACAATTCTTATATTAAAAATTATATTACATTGAGGCGACAGTTTGTTGTGATTTGGCGCTATATAAATAAAATTGAATTGAATTGAATTGAATTGAATTTTCCAATTAATGTTGATCCCCTGAAATCCCCGTGTATAAAAATGGCTGTAATTCCTAAACAGTTGGATTGCTGTACAGATGCAAAACTACAAAAATTGTGTCTTTGTCCAACATGTTGTTGATCTAATTGTCTATAACTGTTGGTGTAACACCAGTATCTACTCTTATAACTCAGTTTTTGGTCTCTCCCGATGATTCCACTGTGTTTAGAAGATAATCGCTAACTGATGCCATTTGGTGATGAGCTGGTGCGTACAGTGAAGTTTCTCAAGTGTTAAAGTCCCATTAGGTATGGAATAAAAATAAATGAACAGGGAGGTAAATCTGTCGGTTAAAATGCTGCATTTCCTTTTCCATTCCCTGTATGACCAGCTGTCACCAGTTGGGTTGACCCAGTTTATCTGAGTGGGTTGAGGCACACTGACCAGCACAGCCATTTTGATTTGCAGCCATTTGTGAGGCCCATTGTGAGCGGAGACAGAGGAGAACTGCAGCCTCTCGCCACAGCACTTTTCATGCAAACTCCCTGACCCCAGCGTCCTCGCTGCTGCTCGTCAGAGGAGCACCAGTCTGTTGGCCCCGTTGCTTCCTGGATGTCCCTCACCACATTACAATCTCTTAATCACTGCTCTGCCTTTGAGAGAGAAAGGGTGGGGGGTGGCCCTTTGCAACCGGATTGGCTGCTCTTGGTGGAGCTGTTGCTAAGGGGAGGGCTTCACTCAGCGATGGATGGATGGATGGATGGATAGATGGATGGGCTTCTTATTGGAACAACATATAGATCATCTTAACGTGGCAAACCTGCAGACTAATATCTAAAACTTCCCAAACTATTTCACAGGTTTTACAGGCCGTGTTCTCTCTGCATCACCACAGCAGGCTGTTTATCAAATTTGTCTCACCCAAATAAAGTCTTATCACCGCTGATGGTCCAGTGCCCTTTACTCCCATCATTTCCACAGTTTGATTATTGAACTTTCAGAGTTATTAGGTCAAGATGGGAGAGTTTAGGAGGTTTGTTGCACCCACAGGCACAGTTGTGTATTTTATGACTTTAGCAAACAAATGCGAAGGATTTTGTTGATCGGTTTCTGAAGATTTTTTTTTGTAAGGTGACTTAGACTGAATATGGATTAGGGCCAAAGTGCATTTACACTTAATTTCAGCTTGTACAGGGGTATGCGGAATTTGCATTAGGACAGGTTTCATTTGCATAACATACTGAGATTAAATGGTGCTGAATTCTCATTCTGCTGAAGTAGAGCCATGAGCTCCTCTGCAGCAACACTGACACTCATTTAGTGCAAAACTTGGCCAAAATACTTCTAGGTCTTGCAACCATCTTAAAATACCTACAGGCACTTATTTTGATGCATTAATATTACACAGGCCATAGGTGACAAACAGCATGTAGACAATTTTAAGGTTGTTCCTTTAAAAGTTATACATTGAGTGCCATCCCTCGCCAGTGTCTTCTCCTCAGTGATGTTTACAAGTCTTGGTTTTTTAAAAAAATGCATCGTGCATAGCTATAAGCACATCACACCATAGCAAAGTAAAAGGTAAACTGCTATTTCTAGGCAAGCTACTAGAGGAAGTCTGAACATCCTGTTACGACAGACGAGGCAAAAACAAAACATTAGATTCATGTTTATTTCAGTTTTACTGCATCAATATAAAATTGGCTTTTAAAATGAAATATCCACCAACATACATTTGAGCCATATAACAACTTACAGTCACAATAGGGAGGGAATTGAACAGGGTATGGTACAAAAAGGTCAAGGCACACCATGTTATGTATTGAATGGAAAGCTTTAACACCACTGCAGGCAGGAGCCCTTCAGCTCAGCTTTAAATAAAATAAGTTTTTTTTTTTTTTAAAGGAGGGACAGAATAACCAGCATTCAATATCTCCTATGGGCTGAAACTTTATTCACAATTTGAAATTAATTTAAATGTAGATAATGTAAGGGCAAGGTTCTGCCTAAACCAGAGCTGTGCTTCATCAGGACTTGATTAAGTAAACCTCCACCAAGCACTAATGTGTCAGCCTCTGCAGAGAGGCAGTCAGACATGTGCAGGGATCACTGGTTTCATGAGTGGTGGGGAAGCAGGATTGACGTTTGGGTGTTTTTCAGGAGCAGGAGAGGTCAGGAGTGGTTGCCCTGGTCAGTTTAGTCCATCTGAGAGTCTTGGAAGAGATCGGGCCCCTTCACAAATCATCTCATTGTTTCAAGTCATTTTGAGAGGGGGGGGGGGGGGGGCATGCAGCGACTTCTATCTCATGAAGTTTCCTCCTCCGATTTCCCTCTTGTACCGGTTGGTGAGGTGATCTGCCTGCATGGTCAGCTTGGACAGCACGCCAAATAGTCCTCTGAGGTGATAATGAAACTGATGCTCCAGGTCAGAGTTGTCATCCATGTGCATGTCTCCGTTCTGCTGCTGCTCTTCCCGCTTCACCGCCATCTCCAGGAAGCTGGCACCGCTGCTCACCTCCCTCTTCAGCAGACCCCACTCCATGTCGTTTTTTATGGACTTGAGGAGCAGGTAGTGCTCGTACATGTCCCTCTGCTTGTCGCTGCACGGCGGTTCGTTGTTGTTGGCCTGATGCTCGTCCAGCGGCATGTCTCGCAGCAGACTCGGCACCATGATTGTCTCGTCCATGTTGTTGGTGGCCGCTATGAAGCGGTGCATGACGTTAATGAGGGAGTGCTTGTTGCCGACAGAGTCGCTGCTGATCTGCATCATTTTTGAAGGCTGTAGGTTACAGTGTAGCGCAGGCCGGTGGGGTGGATCTTTAAGGCAGAGCTGCTTGGCGCTTTTTGGTGATCTGCAAGATGAAGGGAGGAAAGATTAGGGTGCAGGAAAGGTGCAGGAGGTTGAGCAGACTTTGCAGAAATACAGCAGAGCGAGGCCAAATCCCCCTGAGACACAGCTTTACATAATCAGCACGGACAATGAAGCACCTGCAGCACACTAGAGTAATGCTTGGCTGCAGGAGAAAGACGCAGCGGGTGCACATCTTTAATTAAAAAAAGATAAATCATCACTATGATCACTTTCATTTTATGGCATGCCCGAAACATCACTATGACCTTGACTTCCTGCTGCTGAAATCCGAACACCCTTTAATCAGAGAGGCATTAAATAAAAGAACGCAGACTGACCTGAAAACCTGAGGTAAAGCTTTCTTGGCGTGCAGGTTGGTTAAATCAAGTCTTCTCAGGCAGCACACCACACACCGGGAAGAAAAACACAAATTTCTTCAGCTGACTGGCAGTTAAGCCTCTCTTTATACCCAGCAGCCGGGTTGGAAAAAAAATAAAACTCCACCCTCTCTGGGTTTTTCTGCAGAGCCATTTGGTCTCCATGACAGTTGCAGGCGGGACTTCTGCAGCGGCTGATCCATAACTGACCAATGAAAGGAGACCTGGCAGCCGCCAGTCAAAGGTATTTGTTCTGGGCTTGTCTGCAATTAGCTGCACCCTGTGTACGCCTCATCTTTTCCGGACCGTTTGTCCCCTGAAGGCAACACTGATTCAAATTGTGGGGCTGCACTGTGCACGGTCGGGTTTGTCAAGAATTTAACCCGCAGACAGTTTAAAATTCAGGTAAGCATAGTCCGAACTCGTCTTTCCGTCTGAACCCAGTTGGCTTAGAGTCATACTGCACAGCACTGCCCCCTGGCGGTTGGGTTTTGTCGGTTCAAGTAAAGCGTCCTCGCTGATGCAAGAAACTCCTCTGAACGGGAGAGGACCCCAGGCAGAATAACAAACCAGAAACGCATCATCACACATCCAGTGTTTTAATGCTGTGGAGATTAATCCACGCGTAATGGTGCATCTCTCAGAAAGAGATGTGGATCCTATAAGATGTTTTTAGTTTGAAAATGCTCCAAATAGTGGACTTGTTGGACTTTAAGCTGCATTTTCATAAGTTTTACCACTTTTCCTATTTTCATACTATGCTAAAGTAATAAGTTATAGATAAATGACAATTTTACATATGATCGCAATGGCAGATCATCTGCCTCCATCTCACTCTGTCCATAGCTTCTGTCACACCAACCCTCTGTATGTCCTCCTTCACTACATCCATGAACCTGCTGTGTGGTCCTCCTCTTTTTCTCCTGCCTGGCAGCTCCATCTTCAACATTCTTTGTCCAGTGTATCCATTATCCCTCCTCTGCACATGTCCAAACCATCTCACCCTTGCCGGTGTGTTTCCGAACCGCTCAACCTGAGCTGTCTCGCTGCTGTACTCATTTCTAATCTTGTCCATTCTGGTCACTCACAATGAAAACCTTAACATCTTGACTGCCTGAAGTCTAGAACCCATGGACATCACAAAATGTTGTTTCCTCTCTTGTGATGATCTGCTAGGCCTCTACTGCAACCACCTTCATTTGCTGTTTGTGGGTCTTGCTGCTTTCAGTTGTGTATTTAATAATGGAAACGTATGCTCTGTTGGGTTGAGATCGGATGACTGACTTGGCCTTTGAAGAATATCCCAGTTCTTTGACTTAAGCTCCAGACACACGTGTGCACACATCATTTACATACATGCACTATTGCTTACCCAGACATATCACATGTATGTCTGACCCTTATCTGACCTCAACCTCCTAAATGTTCCTCAACCTGATTCTAGGGTCCACTCTTAGCTTGCTCTCCAACTGTCCAATCACATTCTTTCCTCCCATAAAGTTTGTGTGTCAATTTCCTGTAAGTTAACATAAGTTAGTGCATAAGTTATATATTCCATCTGTGTTCTCAAAACGCTAACACAGAGGTTCTCCTGAGAACCCCAATCCTCGCTCCACCACACCTGATTTAAGTGATCAACTGTGTATTAAATGATGCAATTAAGTGTGTTGTAGCAGTGAAGCGCCTAAAAACCAAAAACAAGCAGTGCCAAGGACCAGAGTTTACAGTAGAAGCACTGCTTTACTATTGTTGCCCTAAGAAAAGTGGTCTAACTACATAATGTTGCCCTGAGACAACAAATCAAAAAGTCCTGCTTTAGTAAATGAATGAAATCAAAATCTGGATTTAAACAATCAACTATGCTTTTTCACATATTCATGCTCATGCAAAAGTTTTGGGTCCAACCAGCCTGGCCTGTTTTGCGATTTATTATGTCAACACTGACTCAACAAAAATAACCAAAACACCAAGATATAACTGGTGGTTATAACTCCTGCACACACATGCACATGCACATCATGTCAGATGCACCCACTGGGTATTTCTGTTTTCTATACAGTGAAACCTGAAATTAAGAGACTTAGGCCTTTTTTTTTTTTTTTTTTGGCTAAAATACCCCCCCCCCCCCGAGTCTTCCAAGCATTTCACTGAAGATGTGCATTAGAAATAAATCTCAAACCATTGCAAACAGACCTCCGCAATGAAGCATGAGATTCAACAGTGAAGTGATTGAATTAACAAAGTGCAGTCTTGTTACAACTGTTAATGTGTTTTACTGTACTGTGTGGCAGAAGTGAAAAACAATGTGGCACGCAACCTTTATTTTAAGTTCACCACTGCAAATTACAGAAGCTAGGGAATGACACAGAGACAATCTGGGGGGTGGGTGGGGGCATTTTTCACCTCCTATAGCCACACCTCTGGGTAAACGTTAAAAGCCACATCAGATTTTTAGCGTGTAATTTAGTGGTATACCTGCTGGTCGTGTCTCACTGCAGTATCAAAAGGTTCAGAGCTTGAGAACATGGATGGTAAATTCCCCTTTGGTCACTCAGTACATTTTTTTCATCCTTCACTGTGGAAAAACCAGGATGCTTTCCTATCTTGAAGTTTACATGCATCCTTCAGAAGGCCCCAAATAACTGTGGCATGTTTGTCTGCCAAATAACCTCTGCTGCCAGAATATTTGTGTTGCTTTTTTCTTTTCTTTTTGGAGCAAACAGCTGCGCAGACAGCTGCTGAGAACACACACTGTCAGAAACACTGGATCTCATCTTTTATTTTCAAGTATTTCACATGCATCCACACAAGAATAACACTATCACTGAAAATCGTAAGAAGCCGGCTGTAGTTGGCACACATGAACGCAAGCTTTGAACGGGACTTCATCACATGATTGGTAAGGCTCGTTTTCCCACACAACTCCTATAAACTGTGTACAATTGATTTCAGGATGCCGACCTCCTGTCAATTTCTTGGGCTTATATAGGTTTCACATAAAGATACACAGAAGTTTAACGTTAACAGATTATCATCTACATTTCATCTGCTCAGCTACAGGCTACTAGCAAAATTACAAAATAAGGCAACTGCAAAACAGTACATGAAAGTGTTGACAAATTAATTAAATCAAAAAAAAGTGACACTAACGCACAACATAAATACTCCCAGAAATAACAAATGACCTGTGAAATGTTCTGATCGTTTTTTTTGGTTACACTACGTTTTAGGTAATCTCCCTTTTTGATGTCCCTCAGACATTTTTCCCCTTCTGTGAGATTGAGTAAAAGAAGAAGCGGTGAGTGTTTTCCCTTCTCTAAAATGCCATGAAAATAACACAAACACAAAACATTAAAATCCCAACTCAGTTTGCACCAGGAGCGGCTCATCAGTGACCTGCAAACAGAAGCAGAAAACCCATTACAACAACTCCTCAAAGAAATCTGTATGATAAAAGACATAAAAGACTTGCCAGTGGAAGGTGACTGTTAGACCATCTCATACTGATTGTTGGTGATATATCGAGACAAGCAGCAGGCCAGGAATATCCCAATGACCTGAAACCAGAAGTCAAGAAACAATTTCAAGCTGCATCCCAAACAGAAATCTGGAAATCTTCTGTGGTCTCATGAAACCTTAAGTTACTTCAAATCAAACAATTATTTATTTTTGTTGTGTTTTCATGGATTTATTGCCATCTTTTATTCATTGGCAAGACGCTGGATATTTACTGGATCAAAGGGCAGATTAATGAAGAACAACAAGTAGCTTAAATCCCACGGCTTTGTTTTATTGTCTATTTAAACTTTAAGATTTAATCATAAATATTTGATTTGATCACTGAACTGAAAACTACAAGTGTTCATTTGTAGATGACATCTCAGCCCACATTTTGGTAATCAGTTCACTGCATTCAATTATTCTGTTTTGTTGAATTTTTATTAATTTTTTTTTTGGATCTACTTTAATTGACTCTCTAACATTTTACAACTTGTGGGTTTGTTTATTTAGTGTGGAAGGAAGCTGGATGGACCGATGCATCGTCTGCAGTAACGTGGCTGCTGTACTGATCTGCTGAGGTGAAGAGAGCTGAGTGTAAAAACGAAGCTGGCGATTTACCGGTTGATCTACATTCCTGCTCTCACCAGTGGCCACGAGCTGTGGGTAGAGACTAAAAGAATGAAGCTGTGGGCACAAGTGACAGAAATGAGGTTCCTCTGTCTGGGCTCAGCCTTAGAGATAAGATGGGAGGATTTCAGTCATTCGAAGAGGTTGTTTGGTCATCTTGAACAAGACGCCTCCTAGTTAAGGTGTTTTGAGCACTTCCACCTTGGGGGGGGGGGGGGGGGGGGGGGGGGGGGGTTCCCCAGGACATGTTTGAGAGATTTTGTCTCTCAGCTGGTTTGAGACCACCTCTGAGGAGCTGGAGAAGATGTCTCGAAGCAGGGAGTTTGCGGTGTCTCTGCTTAGACTGCTGCCCCCACAACCAAAGTAATGAATGGACAGACGGATAATCAGACAAATTTCATGGTAACTTCAAATATATTTCATAATTAATCTGTCCTTCGGGTCTTTTTTAAAAATACATTTTAAACTGATTCTCTTTTTACTAATTTTATCCTGGGTGCTTAAATAATTTCCATCATTATTGTAGTCATGTTGTTTATTCAGGTTTTGTGGAGACTTCAAAAGATTTTTATGTTTATCTTAACTGGAAAACACTTCGGGTTGTACAGTTTTCCTACTCTGTAAGTCACAGCTCTGCAGCCACATTAGTGCTCTGACAGGCTACGAGTAACTAAACATTAACTAAACTGTCAGGCAGTGGTAAAGTTTTCATATACTACTTTTCATATACCACCATTGTGGTGTGGGTGTGGAGATAGTTCTTCTAAGAACCTGTCCACAGGTCCAACAGGTGTGAAAGAAGATTATTTAGTGGAGTTGAAAAAACTGGGGGTAATTCACAAACTTTACAGCTTTCTAAATGCTGTAAATTTGGGTATTCTAACATGGGAGACTATGGTGACCGACTTGCTTTTGGGGAAAGCCTCAAGTGGCCACTGAAGGAAGTGCTGGTTGCTGCTTTGAGTAAAAATGACCTACATGTGATTTTAGCAATATTTGAAGTACACTGGAATCCACATTGCACAACGTGGATCAATAAACTTGAGTTGGACATCAGAATGCAGACTGTACGAGGACAATAACCACTGAATCAGGGCCAAGACGCACAGCTGTGTTTCCTCTGCTCTCAGTCTCCATGCTACGCCCCCCTTGGCACCTTCACAAGAACAGCTGGCGAACACATCATACAAACAAGCTTTCTGCTGCCACAACTCAACTAGATTTCCTTTGTTGGAATCCCATACATTCAGATTTGCACACTTTACCTTCATCTGTCCTGTTTTGTTGGTTAGTAGCGATGGGTCACAGCAAAATCAAAATTCAAGACAAACCCTCCAGTTGTACACTGGCCTTTTAGTTTCTTCTAAAGTTTTAGTGATGAGAAGTTTGAGCCCATTTCCAATAATAAGTAAAGAAAAACAGAACAACAAGTGCCGCTGCAGCTATCATCTGCCTATTTATTTCCAGAAGAACACCTGGCTCAATGACGACCGCCTTCTTTCATCTGTCTTAGAGTGATGCTGAAAAACTACTTCATGCATTTGTTACTTTGAGGCAAACTGCTGTAATTTCTTATTATGAGGTTGTCCAAAAAACTTTCAGAAAAGCAGCAAGAGTACTAACACGTACCTGAAATAAATCATTAATTTCTCTTCATTGGCTCCAGAATTGAAGCCAATGAAAATGCAGAATTGAATACTGAACACCTCATTGTACCTTAAAGAGCTCTTAGTTCCATATTATCCAAACAGAACACTTTGCTCTCAGACTTCAGGCACACTTGGCTGCTAAAGTTTCTAAAGGTAGAATGGGAGGCAAAGACCCCTCTCCAGTGGAACCAGCTCCCAGTTTGCATCTGGGAGACAGACACTGTGCCTTTTAAAATAAGACTCAAAACTTTCCTTTTTGATAAAGCTTATAGTCAGGGCTGAATCAGGTGACCCTGAACCCTCCCTTAGTTATTCTGCTGTAGGCTTAGGCTGCTGGGGGGCTTCCACTTCTCTCTTCACTTCTGATGTCATAAACTTTTGTTACTCTCCCACAGTTTATGCTGTCCTCACCTCCCTGTGGCTGCCCCTTCCCGAGCCTGGTTCTGCTGGCTCTTTAATGGGGGTTCTTTCTTCTCATTGTCACCAAGTGCTTGGTCATAGAATTGTTTTGTTCAATTTTTCTCTCCAACATTGCAGGGTCTTTACCTTGCAATACAAAATGCCTTGAGGTGACTGTTGTTGTGAATTGGCATTACATAAATCAAATTTAACTTCATTAACATAAGTTGATTCTTACTTACAGGAAACAGTACTAAGTGGTTCCTACACCCAGCTTAAGATTTTCAAATTGTTTGCAGCCACAATCTATTTCTGTGTAGAAGCTAACTGGGAGCAAAATATGTGTGTACCTGGAAGAATGCAATTCCAAAAGAAATCCCAGCAATTATTCCCAGATTGTCCTCCATTGTGCTGGTCACCAGTGCAAAGCAGCCCTATGTAGCAGAAAAATAAACAGAGAATATTATGGATTCAAAACTTTTTACAAATAGAGTTAAACATTTTTTTAAATTAACTGTTTATTGCTAACTCACCGTTGTGTAAACCTCATCCCCAGCCTTCACAAAATCCTTCAGAATGTCTGGTGAGCACTTGGCAGCAACTTTGCAGCAGCTGGTGGGGATGCCGTTCTCTGTATTGTTCCAGTCCGTGTAATTATTAATCCCACAGCAATGAAGCTGGAAGCAAGTCACAAAAAAAAAAAATGAAAACAAAGCCATGTTTTAGATTCCCCTTTGGGAAAACACCTTCAGTGACAAGAGCAACATGGTTCAAGGAGAGCACTGCTGCAGTGCTTGTGTGCGCTCTGTGTGAAGTTGACCTTTAAAATGTTTTTATATAAACAGGAGCCCTCTGGCTTGTACAATGAGACAAAGTCAGATAAGAGGAACACCATTAGTGTGATGGAAAATCTCCCACTTACCGTCTTCTGTATGTTGTCCACTAGATCCCTGCCTCCCTCCGTGCTGTTGTAGTTTTGCACTGCCTTTTGATAGGCGGTGCCCAGTTTGGCCTTGATCTGATGAGTTCAAAACAAAGGAATTACCCATTTTGATGAGCAGAGGGGCTTACTATGAGTTTGCTTAACAAAGCTTTAACCCCACTGAGAAAAAACAGGCATCACAGTGGTTACCAACTTTCTGCTTCAGACTCTGCACGCACTCACGGGATTGGCTGCATGATTTCACTTTTTGTGTTGCTGAACTTGTTTTAACACCGTTTTAACTTGTTTTTAGACACCGTCACTCATAGAAATGAATGACAAACATTCACTCAGTGTGATGTTGTAGTTTCTTTTTGATCCTAGTGTTCCACCTTAAAGTTTAAGGTCAAGATAGCTCACTAACCAACTGAATTCACTGATTTACCTCATATCAAAAAAAATATTTTCACTTCCTCACCTCATGCCTGAAAATAAAGCCTGAGACTCCTGCCACGAGCTCAGCCAGGAAGACCAAGGTCAAAAACATGGCATACTGAGAAACACAAAAGAAAAACAATCAAGCAAGGTCATCTCTGAGATTGGGAATGTTTCCTGCTGTTCTCTCACTGACCAGTTTGAGCATCCACGGGCTGCCACGGCACGTAGCAAAGCAGCCGAATAGTCCAAATATAACGATGATGGCTCCGGTCCCGATGAGGACATATGGTGCATTGGTGCTCTCCTCGGCAACCAGGGCGATGTAGGCCTCCAGGCTCACCTTCCCCCACACGCCAACGGCCAGCAGGATGACGCCTGTGACCTGGAGACAGAAGGGAGAGTCAGCTCAGGCATCAAAAAAAGCCAGAGAAAGATGAAGAGGACTTTTAGGACCTGTCATTGATACAAACCTAAGATTAAAGGGTCAAAACCAACCAGTTACTCAACAATACGGTTAGCATTCAGAAACACAATTATTTAACTTAATTCTGTAGCTCTGGTGACAATTGTAAACAATGAGCAGATTAATTGGCTCACCAGGGGGAAAAAAAACAAAACCAAAAACCAGCTGGCAACATTTCTATTTATCAATTCAAACATTTACCAACTTCAGCTTCCAAAATATAAAGATCTTCTATTCTTTGTCACATATGATAATAAAAACTAAATATTTTGTTATTTTTTGGAACCCCTCTTTCTTCTTAAACACCAATCACCAATATGTGGTGGGAATTTTGCTCTAGAAATCTAATATTAACCTCAGGGACCCAGCCATGCTGGGCTGCATCCAGAAAAACACAATTTCCCTTAGTGACTTCCTTTATTGAATCTGCACTGATCTCAGGGGAACAAATGCAGATGAGGCAGAGGCTAGATTGCATCTGAGACAAACAGGATACAGCCTCCATAGGTCCGATAAACTCTCCTTCCACTTGTGTCAGTGGCAAGATACACAATTAATATGCTGCAGATTATTTATCTACCTGTCTCGCGTGTTTCACTAAGGAGACATCTGGGATTCAGGCCTCAGCCTGTGATTTAATCTCAATCTCAGCAGCTTTTCCTTTAATGCTCCCCCACACAAGTCATTAGCCTGAGGGGAGGCATCAGCTCAGCCAGGCTGCAGCAATAAACTGTCAGATAAAAGCACAGCCCTGAACTCTGTGTTAGCAGAAGCAGCAGCAGCAGCCTCACAGGGCTGTTTGCTCAGAGCAAAGACTAACATGGAGAACTGTAGGTGTCTGTTTTCATCTTAAGACAAGCTTATATATGCTTTTTTTGTAAAACAACACACAAAAAAACAAAATAAACGTGTAAATGGGTATGGCAACTACAAATTACTTTTAGTTAATAAAATGAGAAAATGGTGAAATATGATCTTATAATTTCCCAGCTGCTGAAAGTCAGACTTTTTTCCCCCCTCAAAATATCATTTTCCCATTTCATTTTTTTTAAACAAGCACCATAATTCACATTTGAATTTGGCATTTCCAAAATCCAGAGAGATAAATTTAGCACCTCCCAAAAGGTTTTGGCTTTCCCCCAAAGGAAAAATCAACCAGAACTGCAGGGTTTTTCCCTCTCTCAAAATGGAGAATCCACACATATTTAAGGCAATGTGTTTAGGTTACTTTACTTAACAGAAAGTCTGTGCATTTTGCTGTTATTTCTGCATGAGCAGCTTAAATGTTTTAATTACGATCCTGGTTGTTTTCATTTGGGAGGCACGCCAACATTTTTGCATTAATGCAGGAAAAATCCTGAAGATGACTTTAAAAGACATCAACAGCCAATATTAATTTGTTTTGGCTGACTAAATGTTCAGATAGGTCAGTTATTTTAAAAAGAGGCTGTGTCAACAGAACATTTTTTTCCTCCCTAGGCCACTGGGCAACTAGACCAGACTTTTATTGGGGCCTTGTACATTTTTACTGGCCCACAAAAAAGACAATTTAATTATTATTTTATATGCCGCTAGCTTTATCTAATATCTACTGCTATATTTATCTAATATAGCAGTAAATTTATATTGTATATTAATAAATAAATCTGCAAAATAATTGGCGAATAAAGCTTTTTTTTTTTTTTTTTAAAGAGCAAATGCAGGCTGTTGTTGCTGGAGACATGCTGGCTGCTGCTAGCCTGCAGAAAAATGTACCAGAAAACTGAGAAACTAAGCTTGCAGTTTGTCTGCACACATGCACAGCTTTTATTAAACACTTCTTAAGTCAGCAGTGCTGCTGTGGTGTAAAACAAACTGGCAGTGGATGGGAGCAGCTAAAAACATCGCTCTTCTGCACGTTTAAACTATCTTTAAACTATTAGCTGGCTCCAAAGAGGAAACAACTAGTGGAAACACCGTCACTGGCACAAAAAGAGGAAGCAGCAGCAACTTGCCCAGGATACTTCTTTACTGGCTCGAGGTTATGTTGGGCCCTGATTAAGAATTCTTTGTTTCACTGACATAAAAAAGGGGACCCAAAGTAAACTAACCAAAAATAGAGAATTAAACATAAAATCGACTGGATTATTCTTCGGAACATCTGTGCATCCCTGAACAAAAGCATCAAATTAGAGCTGCAAATTATAACTGAAATGTCTATGGAGGAAAATTAAAGAGATTAATTAGAGAGCTTTAAACACTGTCTTTGTCTTGCACTACTGGTCAGACTAAACAAGAAATCTGAAGATTTATTCTGTAATCTATATTTTATCCCGTAAATCATATGATTTTGTATTCTTGTTCTACGTGTATATAAAAACTTGAGCTCAGCTCTAATGAAATGTCATCTTGTCATGTTATGAAGCTGAGCTGTAATCTTCAAATTATTTCTGACATTTTCAGACAAACCCATTAATCAGCTGCTAAAAAAAAAAAAAAAAATAACAGTTTCAGCACACTGGGAGAAAAATTACTAGTTGAATCCTCTAATCTGAGAAGCATGCATAGGTTTTGAACAACAGCTGTGAAATTAAGACCAAAACAAAAAACTGGGAACTTTCATTGATATAAATGAGATGCTTGGATGAGATTACAATACTGGAAACACCAGTAAGGTAAATGCAGCACCACAAACTGCAGGTGAAACAACATCTAAGCCAGAGTTACTGCAGGACTGTTTTATCAGACTTTTACAAGGGTGTACTGATTTATCTGCCAAAGGGTGAAACAAAGTTAACTGATCACAGTTGCTGATGTGACGTGATGACAGCCAATCTGTTGCAACATCAATTTTTCACTGGCTAAAGGTTAAAGGCTACTGTGATGAGCGTGGCAACACAAACAAAGTAAACAAACAAATAATATGCATCATATTCAGGCATCAATTACTGGCCCAGCGCTTTGCTAGTTCTGCTGATGGACTGGTAAATGAGCAAAAATGAAGGATGACGTTTCAATAACATAAATTTTAAACATGTATTAAACGGAAGAAGAAGAAGGAATTCCCCTAAAATTAGTGCCAAATTACTAAAAGGTAAACAACCTAAAAATGTACAATTAATCAACAATCTCAAGCACCAAAGTAATTTTTAGCTGCAGCCTGAACACACAGAAGAATAAACCCTGAACTAAAAGCAGTTATCTGAGCTGATAAATGACTAAAACATCATTTAATTATAAAACTAGCCACTATGGCTGATTAGAGACGATTGACTTTAGGCAGGTGCTCTGTCCCACATTTTGTTTGGCTCTGGTTTACACAAGTCAAGATATGTTATCTAACAAGGAAAACAGTGGCTCAAAAACAGATATATGAATGCATCCTTGATGGAACACAAAGACAGCTGGTAGTAAAGTTTTTGAAGCTGAATAGTTTTAACAGCTATTGTGATAGAAAGGAGAACACATTCAAATAAAAGTAGAGTGTTTCTCCGTTATACGATCGATGCTAAACCTTTAGCCAGTCTGCTGGGATCCGGTCCTCATATTAATTACCTTATAAGTCTAATAGACTTTGAGTATTTCAGAAGATATAATGTATTAACTCGTTAAAACATCCGTTAAAACTGACACTGCGGTTCGAGTTTATTCGTGACTCAACTGCTAATTGCAGCTTCCAACGGTCGATAAACACCAAGTCGGCGAATTTTCAACAAGTGGTTACTGCCGCAGACATAAAACCAACTCTAATCTGACTTGTCGACATTTATCCAGCATATTTAACTTCTGCAGTGATTTGAAGAAACAGCTAGCCTCGTTGGCATAGCCGCCGTTCGGAGCCTATTGTTGCTCCTTTATTAGCCTGTTGTCCCCCTTTCCCCGTTACATGTCCGGCGACTCACCCAGAAAATAAGGCTGTAGGAGATAAGGAAAGTCTTCAGGCAGGTAATCACGGGCTTCGTCTGAAGCCGTCGAGACGGCGGCGACATGCTGGAGTTTTATTTTTTTAACTGAGAAAAAAGAAAAGGGGGGGAGAAGGAAAAAGTTAAATTCCCTGCGTCCTGGAGTGTGGAGAAGGAAAAAAAAAGTTCTGGACGAAAGGCGAGCGGGGGAAGTGTCGTCACTAAGCCAGACACACTTTCCTGAAGGGATAAACAGCTCAGCTGGTCGCAGACTAGCGTCAAGTCCACAGTGGCGACAGCGGTAAAACACCATTTACACACATAGGAGCTGTCAAAATAAAAGCCCAGCTGTAGCGTGTTTAACAAAGCAGTGTCCAACATGCGGCCTGAGGGCTAGAACCGCGCCGCCACAGGCTCCCATTTGGCCCAGTGGATGGCTTTAGTTTGCAAAGTGTGAAGTCATTTACTGCTCAGGTTTTTTGATAAATGCCCGCCACGTCGAGGCTGTTCATTATCAAGAAACATAGTTTAAAAAGATATAATAATTTCTGTTGCAATTTCATAAGAAAGTATGGTCAGTTGTGTCTTAGAGCTTAGACTTAAGGTTTAAAAATCTTGGCTGTGACCCAGGTTAACATATTCAGAAAGTACTTTTTTTTTTACAATAATAGACAGGAAAAATTTTTGAGGAGTGTTTTTATTATTGTTTTTTTTTTTTTTTTTTTTTTAAATACAGTTTTACTGGTTTGGTTCAATTGAGATCAAACTGGCCTGTGTGTGGGCCATTAACAATAACAGGTTTGACACCCCATAGGGCAGATGAAGGGTATGTTTACAGAAGGATGTCAATGGTGTCAACATCAAAAATAGGCCTAAATTTCAAAAGTAATTTTATGTACATAGTAAACACAATGAATAACAGCAGGCCAATTTACATTAAAGTTTCAAAGATTTATAGCAAAAACTGACAAAATCTTTTCAAAATCATGTATTGTGATGGTCATCTTATTTTAACATCAGATCTTTCAATAAAAATCTTAAATACCAAGAAAAAAAAAATGGGAATGTGAAAATGAGAACAGCAGCCAAATATATACAAGCTTTCACCAAGAACAAAGAGATGTGCATTTGTCATCTAATTAAAATAAAAAAAATATTTTACATCTTGAAATACATGATCTTAATTTCTTGTTACAACTATTCCACAAGCTTACAGAAATACTTTTTCTCCCAGAGTTCATATTTTATTTCTCTAATTTCAAACATCCCCTAAATACAGTTTGGAAGTAGATTATCAGTTAAGTGTTGTGATCAGCTACAGTTTTACAGTCACAGGTTTCCTTTGCAGGATTAGTTTTCTTGGCATGTTCAAATGAGCATGGCCTTATTAGAAGGACAATGGCTTATTGTTTTTTGAACAACAGTGTATTTTATTGTTTAAATAGAATGTTCTGTTTACATTTCCAAGTCACCTCTTTTTCAGTACAACAAAATAAAATAAAACAATTGAATTTGAACATTGACAACATCTTGAACATTTTGGCGAATGGTAATCTTAGCAAAATAAATAAATAAATTTTCATCTGCATCTTGGAGGGATTAAAAAAGAACAAATTACACCTACATACATATAATCTATATATTTATATACACATATACATACACCTATGCACATATATACACATGTACACATATGTGACTATCTACACACATATACACCTATATACATACGTACATATACACATTTGCGTAGTTTTACACATTAGCTTATTGTTTTTATACTGAAATAACCAAGGGACTATTGAACCAAATGCATACTTTATTAGAGGCCCAGTATTAGAAGATCAATAATTTATTTTGAATTACTAATTAAAAAAAAAAAAAAGTCTGAAAGTTGTATATCAGTCTGTGGCATCCTCAGCCCCTCTAAAGACCAGTGCTGCACTAAGGTGGGTTACCACGTTTTGTTACAAATCTGCACGTCATTGTTTGTCTGCAGCCTATTCAGATGTTTAGTTATTCAGTGTAAAGTTTTCATTCAGTGTAAAGATTTGTATTTAATGTGCACAATTGTGGCCTTCTGTAATGCTTTGCCCTTTGTTTGACTCTCTGGTGCAGACTGGAAGAGGTTCGTGGACTTGCAGAACGGTGTGTCTGTTTAAAAAAAATAATTGCAGATGCTGATTATACGCTACTACCACCACTGCTTGCTTCACATTTGTCAGCGCTTGTGTCAACGTGCTTTTATTTTGACAGCAGCAGCGCTGCTTCCTGTCTCTTTCGGTACGACTTTATGGTCTTTAAAATTAGCAGCATTCTGCTGATGTGGATGTGACATATGCGTTTATTTAAAGATAAACGTTAAAATCGATGCTTTCTTTCCCCTCCAAATGTAATTTCTGCTTACATCATGCTCTTGTGGTGTTACATTAGACTTTCTGTGGAGCATTTTATAAACAGATTACATGTGATAACTCTTTTAAAACATCCATCCATGCATGCATTCTTCCGCTTATCCAACAATGCATTATATTAAACAGTGCTATATTTCATTACCAACAAGCTTTTTGTAAGTGTTGTGTATTGTGGGATTTCATACCTGCAGCACTTAGTAAGCTTATTTTCAAAGTATCCCGTTTCATTAAAAAACAAACAAACAAAACATAAACATTGATGTTACTGTGATAACAGTATCAGGTTATGAAATAAAGTTTCCATAGCAGCTGATAACTCCAGTAACATTTTATATGAGAGACAGCAGCCTAAAAATTCTCCTGCTGGAAATGAATTAACTTATAGGCCTACTTTCTGGACGACTTGAAGGGCGGAGTTTATAAAAGATCTTTAATCATCTCTAATGCAGCGATGGGAGGAAACATACACACACAGAAGCTCGCTAGTGCCACCAAGTGGTTTTGTCTCTGTGATGAACTGGAAGGATCTTTGCTTTACAAAAACTGAGGCGGCTGTGCTGTGAAGGGAGTGCTTATTGTCCTCTGCGGGGATTATTCAGTCAAGTTTTTCTTTTTTGATCATACCAGTTTGAAACTTTGCTCGGTTTATAGCTTCGTGGGTTTCTACTGGATTCTGAGATCCTTGGACCCTTACATGAAACTTTGATCTCACCTAGGAGCGTCATCTCTGCGTTTCTGACATGCCCCTCAGCCGCTTTGCTGCTGTCTTTATCTTGTTCTTCACAGGTGAGTTCGTGCGACAAAACTAGCCTTTTGAGACAAGAAAGCAAAAATAAATAACAATTCAAATTTTATTTCATCAAAATCCCACATCATTCAACTGGTGGAAGATGTTCTTTTCATTTGGTCAAGGGAAAGTACAAAATCAACAAAGTAAAAGTTCTCCTCAGTGCAGAAACGTAAAATGTGTTAGATTTTTGCTGGATTATTAAAGTGCATAAGCAGAAATTAGCTGGTTAAATTTAAACAAAGGCTGCAACTAATGATTCTGCTGTTTTTGTTTGGCTATAGTAAATATCAAACCTCATATTTCCAGAGCCTAAAGTGGCATCTCTGCTCAAAACAGGAAGCAGCAAGTTCTCACATTTAAGAGAGAGAAACCATGAAATCTTTGGCAAATAAAGAAAGACTTTAACTTTAAATAGCAGTAGTCTCATTTTATTTTAATCAATCAATTATTTGACTAAGCCTATATCTAAAGTCATCTAAAATAATGGCATCTATCTGACAGCCTTTTCATATAAAATGTATTTGCTTAAACATATAAAGAAACAGTAATTTAATATCACTATAAAATTCCTAGATATTTACAGACTTCAAGTACTTTTATGGCTTTGTTGCAAGTCTTAACCAAAACAAATTAAAATGATTGTGAAATATATTAGATTGCTGGCGACAGATCAAGTCACTCATCTTCCCTGCAGCTAGGAAATACCTCCTTCTCTGCAGTAATGACACTGGTATTAGATGCAGATGTGCTGAATTTTTGAGGTGAATGGATGAGTACAAATGGAGCTCCCTGCTCCTTTCAGGAATGAAAAGTGCCTCCACAACGTCTCCCAACATAAAAATGAGCTGAGCTGCATTCCTCTTCAGGTGCTTCTCTCTGCTTGCTGACCAGGCAGTTTAATTACAGCTCGGCTCCAGTTAATTACCAAGGAGCCCCCCGTCTGGGCCAAATGTGCTAAAGCCTTCATTTAATCCTGCAAGATAATGATGTGACCTGAGACCCACCCGGCAGTGCGCATGAACTCCAGTCATGATGAAGAGCGATTGAAAGGATGCTGCTCGGTCTCTCAGCTTTGTCATTAGAGGCAGCTGAAATGCCAAACGGGCAGCAATGTCTTGCAGTCTGAATCATTTCTGCTGCATGGCCTCACTCTGGCTGCAATGTGCATGTCTCTGCAGTAAAGTCTGCCTAATGTGTGTCAGTGTCTGGGTATTTTGCACCCTTAGTCATCAGAAGAAGCGCTGAGATCATTTATTTGAGTAAAGGCACCAGTCAATCAAGCCTTTCTTTTTCATACATGAGAGAAAATTGATTATCTCTGGGTCTGAGACCAAGTTATAAGAGGACTATTTTTTAATCACAAAACTTAAATGAGTAACAGGAAGATTGACTGATAATAAAGCCCATTAGGAAAAACTGCTCAAATCTATAGAAAACCACTGGTTCAATTATAAAATAATTATAAAATATGTCAAAACTGCACTTATTTTTCCAGCACTGCCTATAATTAAGTATATAATTTTAATCACCATATGCATGATAGTGCATGTCACTTGAAGTAATGCCTGTCTCTATATTTGAACCTTGCAATGCTTAGGCTGTTTATTTCCTGTGTGACTAATTCTCTGTGAGGGGGAATATTAGCCTGGGGAAGTGTTACTGAGTGGAACATTGGGCTCATTATGAGGGGGGAAAAAACCCAAAAAGAATACAACAAAAGGAAAAAACTGATGAGGGGGTTTAACCTGCTTGTCTAGGAAAGAATCTGGAGCAAAGTAGGGAATTTAAATATATATCACTACTA
Organism: Archocentrus centrarchus; assembly: GCF_007364275.1. NCBI lineage: Eukaryota > Metazoa > Chordata > Actinopteri > Cichliformes > Cichlidae > Archocentrus > Archocentrus centrarchus. The sequence continues at coordinate 10,973,041 of NC_044355.1, read as the reverse complement.
ATAAAATGTGTTAAAGTGAACTTTATTGCTTTAGACTAAGTATAACACTGAGCTGAAGCAAAGGAAGCAGAACAGGAACTGAGCTGGGTTGGGGGTGGGGGGGGGTGGGAGGTTGAGACTGGAAAGTTTGGCACTCAGTTCTAAACATGGAGTCATTTTCGGGTTTTCAAAAGGGATAACATGCCTGAGCCACAACTGCAGAGAAAGAAGAGTAACAGTGTTTTATTGTGCAGAAAGTATAGCACAGGAAGTGTTGTAACATGGAAAATGATGAGTAAGAGGCACAATTGCCAAGTGAGAAATGAAAACATGCTGTTTGTCCTAATGTGTGGTGGAGTTAAAGTGAGTTTTAAAACAGCAAAGGCCAGAAAACATCCAGATCATATTTATGTGCATCACTTTAAGAAAGCAGCAGCCCCCAGGAGTTTCCATTTCCTGATTGAAAATCCAGGTATGGACTGGAATGCTGTTTGACTTGTGTTAAAGGAAGCCTGAAAGGAAGTCGTGGAAATGAGACTGTGTGGCGAAAATCATTCGCATGTCAGCCTGCCTCCATGTGACCTGCATAATATCTGCTTCAGCCACATTATGTCACCTCTAGTGTTTGGTCATATAAAAGGTGGCTGCGGCTCAGGAGGTAAAGCCGGTTATTTACCGGTTGGTGTTTTGATCCCTGGCTCCTCTAGTCAGAGCATCATTGGGCAGCTTGCCCCTGATGCATCCATGTTAATGTGTGAATGTTAGGTCAAAAGTGCTTAGGCAAAGGAAAATGTGTTTGTGAATGAGGTTTTTTGAGCACTCAAAGCACTTAGAGTGCTCAAAAAGCCTCAGTCCATCTACCATAAAAACATGTGACATGTCTGTTTTTTTTTTTCAGCTGGCTCGGGGACTACAGTATATGAAAATGAATTTGCAGAGGAAGATACGACGCCTCAACTGGACTACACAAGTGCGTATGGACAACAGGCGCTCACTGCGGCTGGGCCATATATCAAAACACACCATCAAACAGTGTGCATTTATAGATTTAGGCTGTGTCACTCATTTGGTAGTAGCTAACACATCTGGTATCAAGAATAAGCAGCTTTGCAATAAAGTCTCTGTTAGCTTTTAGATTTTTGCTCAAAGACTATTCTAAGAAAGCAGGTGATGAAAATTATATAGATATTTATAGGCAATGCCACTTGATCTATCAACTGAAGGTGCCTCCCACTTATTTGGACCCAGGGTTGTGCAACCCAGATGAAATTTTTTTTCCTGCAGGCATCAGTGCTTTTAGAGCCATTTAAAAAGAAATCTTGTGTAATCTTTTTGTTGGCTTAATTCCTTTGTGCATGAAATCAGTGTGGGCTCAAAAACTACAAGATGTAGTACCACATGCTACCAATCCCAGGTAGAAACACTGGTACAGATAAACAGTACCAATCAAAACACACTCACCCATTCAAACTTTTGACCGGTACTGTATTTCTATAGGAAAATGAATGTGAAAAAGAACGTACACTTACTTTTTTGTATCAACAGCTTGAAGAAATCATTTTCTGTATGATTTTATGTCTCTCTCACATCATTGTGGAGGAATTTTGTCTCACTCTTCTTCACAAAGTTGCTTAAATTCATTGAGGTTTGTAGGCACAGCTCACTTAAGGTCCTGCCACAATATTTTAATCGGGTTGAGGTCTGGTTGAGATCTGGGCCATTGCAACACATTGATTCTTTTCTTTTTCAAGTTTGCTGTTGTGCTTGGGATCATTGTTCTGTTTCACGACCCAGTTTTGGCCGCAGAATACTTTGGTGTTACAAGGTGTCCAGGGCCTGTGGCTGCAAATCAAACCCAAATCATCACCCCTCTGCCACCGTGGTATGAGGTGGCATGAGGTGACATGAAGTGATGAGGTGCTTGTGCTGATATGCTGTTTAATTTTCAATAATCTTTCTCACTGTAGAATGACTGACTTCAAATTGTTTGGAAATGACCTTATAACCCTTCCCAGAATGACAGACACCAACTAACACTTCTTTAAGATCATTGCTGTCTTTCCACTGCGGAATTGTGTTAACACACACATGCTTTTATAGAGGTGCTCACACTTGCTGATGATCAGTTATTCAAGTGCATTTGATTATCAGCACCTGCCTGCTAGATACCCTCTTAATTTCTATGGAAGCAGTGAGGGTGTAATGTGTTTTTCACTTCTGCATTTTGTCTAAGGTTGTGTTAAATAATAACACAACCTTAATGTAAGGTCATCTGATCACCTAATTTTAGAATCTGCTAAGGACCAGATGATTTATTTTGGTATGTCCTTACCAAAACATAACATACATAAAATCCTTAGAATTAAAAGGCAGTGTACTTTATTTTTTCACAACTTAATATTCTTTTTTTGTGGTGCTTTTTATATGGTTTCCTGCTTGTTTTAAGTCTGAATCTTTCAGCTTCGTAATAAATACTGACCGACTGATATAGACAAACGCAATCTGACTACATTTTTTCAATACTAAGTATTCACTAGGTCTAAATGAATCGCACAGATTTGATTTTTGCTGCTCTTTAAAAACAGACCCTTACTGGTGCCATCCTCTGGGTCTGACCAATGGTGAGGTGACCTGCCACTCCCCTCGAGGCAGAGCCTACAGGAGCACATTGGGAACTCGCTGCCAGATGAGCTGCGATCGAGGGTACAAGCTGCTGGGAAGACATTCCATTATGTGCCTCGCTAACCGCCGCTGGTCTGGGACTGCTTACTGCCGCAGTATGTGGAGATTTTAACTTACTGTATGATCAGTTTGGTGATACTCTTGTTTTTCTGATAAAAAAAAATCCATTGGGAAGATCAGCAAGTATGTTGAGCATATCTGAAAGCCTGTATGAATCTTCACTGGTGGCCAAGAATTATAAAACACATCAGTTCACATGTTCCCTTATTACCATGAGCACTGCAGTTAATTTTATTCACTGGCACCACGAGTTGCTGAAAATAGTCCCCAACAACACTTTTTCTGTTCTTTGAGAGTAACAGCTGCTTAAAGCTGCAGTTCCAAGTTGTTGCCTTTTTTTTTTTTAAACAACTGAGAAAATTATGTCCTGTTTTTAGATTTTTCTTCAGTGGTAACACATACTGCAGATTTGTCACACCATTAGAATTGTTGGTAATAAAAATAGAAAATATCACCTTTTTATTCTAGGGATGTTTTACATGATTCAATTCAGTTCAATTCCATTTTATTTATATAGCACCAAATCACAACAAACAGTTGCCTCAAGGCCCTTTATATTGTAATTACACAGAAAACGCAACAGTCAAAATGAACCCCTATGAGCAAGCATTTGGCAACAGTGGGAAGGAAAAACTCCCTTTTAACAGGAAGAAACCTCCGGCAGAGCCAGGCTCAGGGAGGGGCAGTCATCTGCCGTGACCGCTTGGGGCTGAGGGGAGAGAGACAGGACACACTGTAAACATGGCCAAACAGCACACACTGTTTGCTCCTCTTCGATGCTGTGTAATGATTCATGTGATTGTTTCAGCCCTTCACTTAACATACTCTCTGTGCATCCAATCAGAGCTCCGTTGCCACGTGCTGCCCCTCATTTACCACGGCCGGTACACCTGCACCCAGGGCTTTACGGTGGACTCCAGGTGCGACTTCACCTGTGACACCGGCTATCGCATTGAAGGGGAACACTCACGCACCTGTCAGCACGGGGGTTCATGGAGCGGAGTACAGCCAGTGTGTTCAGGTACATAGCACAGTCTTAGCGTGCAGATCAGTGAAGCTGACTAGATTTCTGGAAATTCTGACAACTATAATTTTAACATACTGCCATAACACAGACTTTAAATCAGGCATTCTGCACTGGTGTGGTTATCCATCATTCCTTCACAGTACTGGCTCCCAGTGCAGTCTCACAGAAACAAGCATATTTCCTGCTCCTCTGTCATCTGGACTGAATCCAAACTGGCTTGTTGCTTTCTGAATTAAATTCTGCTCTTTATAGCTGTAGCAATTGGGTCATGCTGAAGACATGTTAAGAGTAAAGTCAGTTTCCTTCATTTAATGTCTCCATTGCCATTATTTCAGATACTGATCCTCCAAAAATAAAGTGTCCTCCATCCAGACTCAAGGTCGCTGAACCTGGAAAGCTCACTGCCACAGTGACCTGGGACCCCCCGACTGCTACCGACACTGCTGACAAGTCACTCAAGTATGTCACTGACTTCTTTTACTTCCTTTTCATTCTAAGATTGATTTGAACATTTTTTTGGCCACTTTGTCTCTCTGCAGTGTGATATTAGTGGGCCAGGAGCCAGGCACTGACTTTAAAGAGGGACTTCACATTATCCGATATAAAGTGTATGATCAAGCCAGGAACAGAGCTGCCTGCAAGTTTATAGTACGTGTTGAAGGTAAGCTTCCAAAATTGATTTTTTTTTTAGTTACATTCTAACTTGAAGTCAGTATCATAGCTCACAGGAGGACAGAGTGGACTTTTTATTATTATTTTGTTTCCATCCAGTGAGGAGATGTCCAGAACTATTTCCACCTCTGCATGGTTACATCACCTGCTCCTCCAATGGGAACAACTATGGTGCAACATGTGAATACCACTGCGAAGGAGGATATGAACGGAAGGGGGTGTCAAGTCGTGTCTGCCAGTTCAACCGAAGCTGGGGTGGAGATCGTGCTGAGTGCGTTTGTGAGTACTGAGTCTGCAAATAGTCAACTTTGCCACTGTTATACAGTGGTCTAAACATACCAGTGCCAATAAAACAATATAATAAATTAAATCTTATACTCTTTAGCCCAAGTAAGACTGATGTTCTGATGTTGTCTCTGGTTCAGGAGTAGCTTGATATTAACAATGCCTCTTTCCTGAGGACAACTGTGTATGGTTGCTCTTGATGCACTGGCACCCGCCTCAGCCCACTCCTTGTGAAGCTCTCCCAAATTCTTAAATCAACTTTTCTTGACAGTCCTCTCAAGGCTGCGGTCATCCCTGTTGCCTGTGCATCTTTTCCTACCACACTTTTCCCTTCCAGTCAACTTTCCATTAATATGCTTTAATATAGCACCCTGTGAGCAACCAGCCCTTTTCAGCAATAAGCTTCTGTGGCTTACCCTCCTCATTGAGGACGTCAGTCAGTGTCATCTGGACAACTGTCAAGTCAGCAATCTTCCCCATGATTATGGTTGCATGCATTGAACTAAACCAAGACATACATGGTGTTTAGACTGTTTGAATAGTACTCAAACTCAAAATTAAATTTCCAAATTATTTCAGATAATTGATTTCTGACTTCCTGAAATATAAGCCATAATCATCAAAATTAAAAGGAAAGATGCTTGTAATATTTCACTTTACATGAAATGAGTATAGAATATATGAACGTTTACCAGAATTCATCACAGTACAGAAACAGCATTAGTGAAGTTACAGATTATCTTCTTATGGCCTTTGACAGTGGACACATCTCTGTGCTTGTCCTGCTAGACCTCAGTGCAGCGTAATATTTTATTACAGCAATTAGAGGTATTAAAGTTAATATGTGTCAGTGGTTTGAATCATAGTTATCTAACAGACTCCAATTTGTTCTTCTTTACACACTAAGGTTAGCACAGAATTCCATGCTAGGACCAATTCTATTTAAGCAATACATGCTTCCTTTCGGAAGGCATAGGATACATTTTCATCGCTATGCAGATGATACTCAGCTTTATCTATCCATGAAACCAGATGACACACACCAATTAGTTAAACTGCAGGAATATCATAAAGGCATAAAGGCCTGGATTATCTCTAATTCCTGCTTCTAAATTCAGATAAAACTGAAGTTATTGTACTCGGCCCCACACAAACATGGTGTCAAACCTGATAGACTGAATGGCATTACCTTGACCTCCAGTAACACACTGAGAAATCCTGGAGTAATTTTTGACCAGGATATGTCCTTCAATGTGCATGTTAAGTAAATATGTAGGACTGCTTTCTTGCATTTTCACAATATCTCTAAAATTAGAAACATCCTGTCTGAGAGTGATGCTGACAAACATTTTCATTCATTTATTGTTTCTAGGCTGGACCATTGTAATTCATAATTATCAGGTTGTCCTAAAAACTCCATGAAAAGCCTTCAGCTGATCCAAAATGCTGCAGTTAGAGTACTGAGATCATATTTCTCCCTTATTGGCTTCTCTTCATGGGCTCCCCTGTTAAATCCAGACTGCTGGCTTACTTTTGGTTCTTAGGTTATTTAAAATAGAATGGGAGGCAGAGCCTTCTTTCAGGCCCCTTTTCTGTGGAACCAGCTCACAGTTTGGATTCAGGAGACAGACACCCTCTCTATTTTTAAGATTAGTCTTAAAACTTTCCTTTTTGGTAAGCCCTGTAGCCACAATGAAAGTATGAGATAGAACAGTCTATATCTGTTAAACCATACTTAAATACAGTATGGAGTATACTGCATACATAACAGAATGCTTATGTACATATTGAGGGATGTAAGTGGAGGATGTAACTATGACCTGAAAAATTTGTAGTAATGGAGATTCAAGCCAATGTAAAGACAGCGCCTGCTCTCCTGGATCAGTTCTATGAAAAGAGGAGGCTGCTGATTGTGTCTGCACCCAATATATCGGACCCCGACTACCAACTGCAGAACATCATGATACAAGTAAGACTTCATTTGATCAGCCCTGCAAAGCTTTGGAAGATGTTTAATAAGCAAGAAGAACCTCATCATCCATTTCCATTTTTTCCCCCCTCTAGAAAGCAGACTGTGGATTAGGCTTGCGACACGTAACCGTGATCGAGCTTCTGGGCTCCCCTCCTCGTGAGACAGGCCGCATTAAAGAAAGTCTTCTTCAACCTCAAGTCATAGAGGGTTTAAGGTAATACTTCATTTATTTATTTAGCAGTTGTTATGGTTACTTTTTCTTTTTGAGCAGGGGGGAAAAAAGTTCAGGGACTTAAAAAAAAAATTCCATCCTGAAATGACTTTATATAATTTCCATTTCACTTAAGAGTCAGTAGTTGTTTCACAAACTTTAAA